>NW_019392808.1:480665-543058 GCF_000648675.2 Cimex lectularius
ACTCCTTAGTTAAGTTTAACACCATATGTAACTCTTTTGTTTTGTAACAACCAATAAACTCGCAATTTTGAATAACTATGAGTTTTTTCATTGATATTGTAGAGAAGAACCTAACTAAACCTAACCCAAACCTTGACTAAAATAATGTACCTATATTGTGCAGAAAGCTAATATCTATATATGCTACGGTACACCCTACCTAGGTAGGTAGGGTGTATCGTGTATGTACGACAACCCTGCATCACACACACTTGCAGCCTCTCAGAGTCGATCGTAAGTAGTCTAAAAATATTGAGGTAGATCGCCAGCAGTTCAAGTTTGAGCACCCCTGTTGTAGGCAATTGAATTGTGAAAGATAGACTTAGTAATTTAACTGAGAACACTAACTATTGAGTAACTTTTAGTAATTTTTCGTTTAAAATGAAGAACCTTTATTGTAAGTTCACTAGTTTTCGTGGTCCGCTTGACCAATTAATATCTTTCAATTAATTAAGGCTTTTAGTTGAGATAAAAAGTCAGTGTCACGAGCGGGATTCGAACTCACGACCTTCGGCTAGATACCCGGCTACTCTACCACTTGAGCTACTGTGACCTCCATCCACTCGGACACCAACTTCCCATAACAACCCACCTTTTGCAATTTTCCCTTCTTTTTGCCATTTTTCAAATGTCGTGTAATCTATTTGATTCTCGGCGATAAATAAAATGGCCACGGAGAGCTTTAGTTCAATAGTTTTCCTGGTCAGCTTGACCAATTAATATCTTTCTATTGATTATGGTTTTTAGTTGAGATAAAAAAAATTGGCAAAAAGGAGGGAAAATTCAATAGGTGGGGTTGAGATTGGAAGTTGGTGTCCGAGTGGATCGAGGTCACGATAGCTCAAGTGGTAGAGCAGCGGCGTATCTAGCCGAAGATCGTGGGTTCGAATCCCGCTGGTGTCACTGACTTTTTTATCTCAACTAAAAACCTTAATTTATTGTAAGTTTATTCATTTTTCTTTTGTACTAACTTATACATCATTTCTTATAATATGGCTGTGGAAAAAATTCTTTAGGATTTTTTTTAATCAATGTTTCCACCAATCGTTATTTCTTTTTGTCATAATGTCGATTTTTGCATAGCCTGTAGTAATCATAGCGTTTCTTGTGTTTTCGTCGATTTATTATTGTAAAATGTTCGTTTATTGTATTTGTTATGTTTCATCAATTTGGAAATAGATTCAGTATCTCTGGAAAAATTCAGGAGGGTTTGTAAATATTTATAAAAAATGACTCAAAACTAGAGATTACGTAGACAAATGAGAACCGCTTTATACCCTTTGGCGATAAGCAAATCCAAGGCTTGCTTCAAAATATTTCCCATACACACGGGACATCAGGATATTCTCAACATAACTTCTACGGACCTCTCGTAATTTTGGCTTCTCGGTTGCTAACTTATCGGACATGTGTATCCATTATCCAAAAAAATTGTAACGGTCCCACATTCTCTAGATATACATACTATTTTTCTATATAACTATTTTTCAAAAGATTAGAGATGTGATATAGGTTCGTTGCCGCATAAATGCTTGGGAAAATTTCGAGTCTTTAACACTCCTCAAACGTAAGAAGCTTCAGGTTGTACTTATAAGTGATTCCTAATTAGACTCTGCCCAATTAGACTTCGAAAATGTACTAGGCACGACGGAAAGGTTAAAACACTGGCGAAAGCTAGTCTGAAGAAGTTTTCCTCGTTCAATTACAGACCGACGATTAGTTCAAGTGAAGCATTCAACTGACCTTGTACCTGAAGATTCTCACCTATTACCAGTATAACAATATTCACTTAATTGGAAGCGCTTATATGCCTCAGGATGTCTGCCAAAACGACGTTTAAGAAGTCATAGTTCAAAATTATTGCAACCTTTTGAATGAAGCAATACAGAAGTAATATGTAAAGATTTAAGCCGTTGGTGTTGTGTTGTTCGAATTTTTTTAAATGTTAAGTTAAATCACACTCAGTTCTGATGCGGCAGAGCTAAATTAATTCGATTTCGATACGAGCAGCATAGAAATGAAGAAAACACAAAGATTCCATATCACTCCGATGACAGGTCACAGCAGATTTAAATACGCCATCCCGAGAGATATTTTATTTTTATCCAATTCTAAACGGGACACGGCGACGGCTGTTGCGTGTACAGAATGCATGAACGGTTTACTGTATAATATCCATAATACTGAAGGTACGGATGAATAAATAAGACTGGATGGAAGAAAGGAAAAGGCGGCGATCAGGTTTTTTTCCGGTGCGCACTGCCGTCCAACACAGGTCAAGCGGATATTCACAACTTACTTCCAAATTCTCCATCCACTAAAGTCGCCTTTTTAAAATTGATATATTTAGATTTCAATATCTGCATTGATTTAAATTGTGTCTCCGAAGAAGAAATACCTGCTTGGAATAAATTTCCTTTTGATTTGAATATTATATAAATCTCCTCGCTGAAACACAAGAAGGTTGGACGCCACTTGTAATAAAATATGGAGCCAAATATAACAACAAAAAATGTAATGTACGAACCGTATTTTGCATCATGTGTGACCTGGCCAAATTACGAGCCCATTTAATGTAAAACACATACACCTGCCGTCTTCTTCCAATCTATATTCTTTGAATAAAAAATGAATGTATAACGAAACATTACCATAGTTTCGTCAATTCCAATCAGATACAGACGTCAGAAATCGATTAGTAAGCTTTTACAAGTGAAGAACGTTATACAGATAGGGTAAAATCTAAATCAGACGAAAATTGGCGGATTTTCAGTTACGAACTGCAGATTATTTACCAAACGCCACGGGTTATTGTGCTAGTAACAAAGCGAGGCTATGATGTGGCAACACTGATTCCAATGAAACCTTTTTGGTTATTCTAGGTCGAAAAGCCTTCTTCTTCGTATTTCTGCTTTGTTTGCATGTATTTCATGATATTTATATATCAGTAGATTTCTTTTTTTAAATTTAGGATAAGAAAATAATGTGCGGGATCGCAATAAATGAAAATATCTAAAACGTTCCAAAAACAAAAAGCTTACAGTAAATTAGGGAAAAAATTTCGTTTTAAGCATCTTTTAAAGTCCTTAAATAAAATTTTTTAATCGACCAAAAAATAGACATTTTTGGAGCCAAATCAGCCGGGGAAATTCCACTCCTTCTTGTCCTTACTTCTCTCTCTATTTCATTCCATGTCCACGGTACTACAACTGTTGTAAAATTGGTTTTCTTAATATTTGAGCCTATATCGACCTTTGATTTTTCTCTATATAAGTGAGAAAAATAAGACTGAAAATTGACAAACTGCCTACATGTTTTATTTTGTTTCTAGTTCCGATTTATTTACCGAGGCAATGTTTTGAGCATGTAAATTGCAGGTTTCTAAGCTCCTGTAAATATTTTCTGTGGATCGGTGGAGATTCGTTCTAAAGTTTTTTTCTTTCTGACGTTCGAAAAAAATCGGGGACATTTTTTGATTTCCCCCCAAAATTTGTATTCTAAGGTTTTTCCTGGATGCAAAAATGACTACCATCTTTGTTTCTAGCTAAAAACACTGTTTTAACTTATGTTGCTCAGTCAAAAAATGATTATGTAATTATATTTCAATCCAAAGCTCGAATTCGCTCGACCTCATATATTTTCTTTGCAAAATCTTTTTTGGTTGTTGTAACTTTTTATATGTCAAATCTCTAATAGTATGATCCTGCATATCATTTTCACATACTACGAAAAAATATAGTTATAGTTATATTAATCCTTATTTGTTTAGTGGTCATAATTTATGATATTAATTATATTTAATTTATTTGTTTTATCTAAGGTCTTGGTCGAGATGAAAAAGTTAGTGTCACGAGCGGGATTCGAACCCACGAAATTCGGACTCATACGCCGCTGCTCTTGAGGTGCCATCGTAGTTACTGGTATAACATTGAAATACATGCATAACAAAAAAGGCAGAAAACCGTATTTACAAAATATATTACTTATTATATTATACTTAAAACATTTTATTTATCAGGTTCCATGACCTTTTAGCAAGAACGGTTTGTCACACGCCTAATATTGAATGAAATTTGACTTAGTATTCCCCAAAATTCATTACGTGGGATCGGACCCCTCGGCCGTTGTCTCCCGTTGTATGTGAAAAAACTTAGATTTTTATATCCTAAATCTACTAAAAACTCTCAACCCTAATTTCACCCCTTTTTCATTATTAGTATATGTCTTACCTAATTATTTTTGATATTAAAAAAAAAGTCCGAAAACCTAAGCTAATTTATATATAAATCAAGTTCCAAACACTCCTGAATGTGACAACGAATGGTGAAATATGTTACAACCAGTCTGTTCACCATTTTGTTGCTTAAAGCGTTAATACCAGATAGCAGATAATAAATCATAGGAAGCATATTTACATAAAATAATAAACAACAAACATTTATAGTATTAAAGCGTCCTTCCCACATTTTAAATAAGACTATGTATTACCTGAATACTACATGGTGTACATTTTATAAGTTAATAGCACAGATAATGGATCGTCAAATAATTACAAAAAAAGAACGTGAAAAGAAAAAAATGCTGGATTAGATTAGTTTATTGATTCTAGTAATTAATAATAAAAAAACAACGTATGTAACAACACAATAAAGCATATTAATTAAAAACTAATAACAGACTTCCATGGGAATGATTAAAGCAGTAAATTTACCTAGAATTTTTCCCTCTTTGGTTTATAATGAATGTGCCATGGCCTATGTTCAAATGATAATGGAATAGTGAAAAGAATATTGAGATTAAGTAATTTTCCGATTGTTTTGCCAACCTTGAGTCTTAGAGGCCGTTGAGCGCTCTATATTTACGTTGTTGACCTCTCCGACCTCTCTCTACTTCTTTTAGTTAAACAATTAAATAGGACAGCACGGATTTCGCATACTAACCATTCCCCACTCCAATACACGATTTATCAACAAATGTTGCCTTTTTACTAAACACTCGTCGATAAGGTTTAATGAACTCTATACAACGCAGATTGTCTTGCATACGACCATTATGAGATTTTAAATAATAAAATAATTCATTCATATATTCATTTATTTACAATCTATCAAGGTTTACAATCTAAATTACTGATTCCCCGTTTAGAAGAAATTACATATTATTTTTTATTATTATGATTATATTATGCAAGACAGTACCCCAGGGGTACAAAAGGTATTGTATTAGAAATATCCTTTATTAATGTTTTTAATATTTTTTGCAATAATTGAAATAAACATCTTTCACTTGCTCTTCTGAAACAAAATAATAATTTGACTTGTTAGTGTCGTGTAGCTTTGGAGAACTGATAGACGTGGGGTCCTTTGAACAGACATTCATAGAATTGGTCACCCTACATGTCAAATTGGACCAAAAAGTACCTATTGCCCCAAGTCTAATTGTCAATTGTTTTCAATTAATTAATCTTTAATTAAGGTTTTGGTTAGATCTTAATAATTTAACTGAGAACACTAACTATTGAGTAACTTTTAATAATTTTTCGTTTAAAATGAAGAACCTTTTGTTGTAAGTTCACTAGTTTTCGTGGTCCGCTTGACCAATTTGTATCTCAATTGATTAAGGTTTTTAGTTGAGATGAAAAAAGTCTGTCACGAGCGGGATTGGAACTCACGACCTTCGGCTAAATACGCCGCTGCTCTACCACTTGAGCTATCTTACTTCGATCCACTCGGACACCAACTTCCCATCTCAAACCCACCTTTCGAATTTTCCCTCCTTTTTGCCATTTTTCAATACAAAACTTCAATTAAAGATTAATTAATTGAAAAGAATTTGTTTAGCCAATTTGGTCAACGAAACCTAATAGATTGTCAATTGTAGTTGATATATTTCATTTTTCAGGTTAGTTCAACTTATCATTTAACAAGTTTATTCCATAAAGTTCCCCGTATCTCATAAAATGTTATTCCTACTCTCAATTTAATGGCACCAATGAAAAGACCATTAAAACCTTTATGAGCTTCATGTTTATTCAATTATTTATTTAATTTTTTATTGTAGCTTTAAGCAGAAGGCAACAAAAGATTGCAGTAAAATATGTCAAGAAACGATGTTAGATCTGCATTCTTAAAAAAGGTGGACATTTTGAACATTCAAATTAATTTTTAAAAAGCTTTTCGATTTTTGTAATATTCAATTTTGCACCAAGGAGTGCTTTTTGTTTACTTTGTATTACTTTCATTATTTTTTCATAAATGTTTCAAAGTATTAATGAGTAATTTTTTACAACTATTTTTAACCAAAAAATTAAACTTTTAGCAATTAAACGTTCATTTTACACTGGTGATAACTGACTTTTCAGAAATTAAGTACACGTGTTTACAGCTAATTAGTAGGAGTAAATTTTCTGTGAGCGCCATACATGTCAGTATTTACAGATTTATTGTCAGTATTTATCTTACTTTGGACAAGAACATTGAAAACTACAATTCAATTAATTAAGGTTTTTAGTTGAGATAAAAAAGTCAGTGTCACGAGCGGGATTCGAACCCACGACCTTCGGCTTGATACGCCGCTACTCAACCACTTGAGCAATCGTGACTTCGATCTCACCCGGGCAGTAACTTCCCATCTCAACCCCACCTTTTGAATTTTCCCTCCTTTTTGGCATTTTTTTCCTTTCTATCTCAACTTAAAACCTTAATTAATTGAAAGATATTAATTGATCAAGCGGACCACGAAAAATTGTGAATTTATTGAAAACTACTAAAAGTTTTTTTGTTTGCTTAAGGTTACAATAAAAATAAATCAATGTAATCAAATTTCGAGTAGGACTAATGTATTATGAGATACGGAAGCTGGAAAAAAGTAAAAAGTTGAAGTAACGCGAAAAGGGAAATATTTCGAATACAGTTAAAACAGTAAATACTTTTTAGTCCAATTTGGCATGTAAGATAACGTCTCTGCGTGAAGCACCCTGTACATAGTACTCTTTTTTGCGAAGTCAGTCGTTCTTGCTTCGATTCAGTCATAGCTCTTGGAATTTTATTCAGGATTAATTTGAAAAAAGTATTGTAATGAGGTTTACCCAATTTCCAAGATACCTTACTTGTAGTTAGACGCGTATGCCCGGCAGTACTTGTACTTACTTTACACCGTATAAAGGAGAAATATATTTCCAACCCTACCCGAAAATCCTCCAAGACGATTGAAGCGAACGAAAGTGGGCCCGAGACCTTCTCATTGAGTGAAGGTTGAAAAGGTTTCGGTGTGAAGGAGTGTTGCCTCTGGAACCTCTCCTAGCAGACTCAAATGACAACAATGACAATATTTACTTTATGCAATATTTGTAGTTGTAAATACCAAAAAATGTAATAAAAAAAGAATATACATATTATTTTTACACGACTACGACAAGCCAGTGAATAGAACAACAAAGAACGACAAAAGTTTTTTATATTGATCTCAAATCTTGAAGTAAATTACGCATCCTGAAACCTGCCAAAATCTCTGTTTAAACCATTCGAAAGCCATCGACAGTCTAAATTGTCTAGAGGTTTTTTATGTAAGGTTGAAATTAATGGGCTGATTATTAGGACGGCATTTCTCAGATATTCTGATATAATTCTGGTCACGATCAACTGCAAACATGGAATGCTGAGTCGAAATTCCATTACGTGAGTATAGCAATTAATGTACAGTTCGTATAGCGTTATAAATTATTTTTTGGCCTATTTTGCACTATCAAATTCAATGTGTTGAATAACAAATACGTAAAGCCTCGTTAATTATGGATAGTTTGATCTAAAAAATAACTCATTCAAAAATTATGGATTCAATCTTGCGAAAGAGAGGAATAAACTTTTATCTGTAACATTGTATGCTATCACTAACACCATTTATACTAACGAAATAAAAAAAATCAGTAATTTTTCCTTTTCCCTATTGGTATGATCAAACTTACAGACTATTAATATTTCATGACATATGGGGGCTTTATTGAAAAAAGTTGTACAAGGTTGAAGTAACACGAAATGTGAAAAAAGGAATATTATTCAGAAACAAACTTTGGACAACAGAAACGTTTTAGTCCAATTTTGCATAACCTTCTAAATAATAATAATTTACGGCACAGTCTGTATGTATTTTTTTTAAGCTGAGTCTTTCTAGTTTCGATTTTTTTTAACGAGGGTTCGCAACAGCACAGGTCATATACCCTCAGGGTGCCAGTGTTTTTGAAAAAACAGCCTATTTGTAAGTATGTCGTGTTCGAATGCAGGGCCGCTGGATTCGAACCCGGGACCTTCACGTTACAGTGATGAGCGCCGTGTCAACGCCTAGACGTTGCGGTCGATTTATTGTTGTGATGTAATTTAATCAATGTCTACTTTCGTTATTACTTTGATTAAATAACGATCGCATGTAGTAAGTAGTTGAGTGATTGAGTAAATCCAAGGTCGGGTTAAATATTCGGCGAAAAATTCCACGCGATTTTTCGATTCCCTAGTATTATTTTTAATTTAATTAAACAATTACATCTATTCGATTACAATAGACATCGGTTAATTAATTTACATTTATTTTTGTATATATTTAATACACAACCCTGCTTATACTGCACGTTTAATAAAAATTTCAAGCATTTTCATATATATATCATTTAACACATAAATTTTTTTATTCGGGTACATTGCCATGAGAAGAGGATTAAAAAACGAATGAAATTTTGACACATTCAATTTTCTGTTTGGTACCTGGATGCTGTTTTTTCCAGGATGTTTAACGGGGTATTGGAAATCTCGGTGAAGATAGTATTGAACGACTTTGTTTTGAAGACTAGCACAATACGTGGAATGTTTACCCCCTCGGATCGATACTCGTCGCAAAGCGTCATCTGAAAACAACTTCTGTTTTTCCTATTGCCCGATTGCGAGTGAAATTGTTGCCGATGCTGAAAATATCTTTGCTGTGGAACATATTGCGTCGGAAGGACGAGGTATTCCCTCAGACTCCGATAGGGGTTGACTTGGCGAGGGGTGAATTAGTTTGGAAGTCCTAAACGAGTTGGGGTTGGGGTTTCTGCGTGTGGCAACCACACCATCCCTTATTAGAGGAATAACTGCCGGCGCCCCCGACGCCTAATTGCAATTTCAGAAAGGGGTCCTGTTTATCTCGGTCCTTTTGCGTCCTATGTGTTTATACATTACAACGAAACGCATTGAAAATGATAATAAAACAACACATTGACAAAAAATAATTTTCTCCTATCACATCTCACGAATTCAACTAATTATAAAACAAGCGGTTTTAAACACATTTACTTAACGTTTTCTAAACAAGTTTATGTGATTTTTCAACTAAGATTTTAAAGTGGCCAGTCTGTCCATTTAGAACTGCAGATTTCTTGCATTTGCGAGATTAAGTTATCGTCTGTTTATCTAATGCTAAGAACCCCTTCATTTTCTATTCTATCCTATGTTTCATTTACTTTTATAAACAATTCTCCATAGAACATTTCATAATTTACAATAATTTATCATTTTTGTCCCATTCTTATTGCATTTGGTTCAGATAACTTTCGATAAAGTTTAAATAAGTTTCTTTTTAGATTTGAGAAATCATTAAGATTAATGATAGGTCATGGAGGCTTATCATAAAGTACAATGGCTCAATAACAACTATGGTTCTATCGGGTTGTCCGGAAAATAATGCAGGATTTTAAGTTTTCATTAAAAAAAATCTATATAAAATATTCTGTTTACGTTTACAGGATTACTCATTTGTATGAATGTCANTTTTTTTTTGTTTAATACCAAAATCCTGAATTATTTTCCGGACAACCCAATAACAACTTAGAACTAATTAATATAACGTCTTCCTTTTTAAATTATCTTTTTTATGATCATTTTCAAATCAAAATGGAGTGCATTTTTAAACAAAATTTCAACTTAAGTCGGAAAAATATTCATAAGATTGTTTTAGAGAGATTTTTGATTATGTTACAAATGTAAACAGTCGTTAAATAATTTTGTTTGCCTACTTGAAAATATACTGTATATTGCTTGCACAAAAACCTCGGTAAGTTTGCTTATATTATAACGTTTTTAAGGTTAATTTTAAACTACTTTTCTCTCTTTCTAGCAACTGGATCATTATCATACATAAATGGCGATTTAAATTTAAAAGATTATTTATCAAAGTCTAGGAATAAATATATCTTAGATCGGGGGTGTGGCAGAAAGGCAGACGGATGAATGGCCAGGATTTCCGAATCCGTCATTGGGCCGATAAAAAAGTAATCCGTACCTTAACACTTCCAAATAATTATTGAGAAATCGTGAGAAGCGGTCTGGTGTAATGTAGGTTTCAAAAAAACATTTTTTTTATCGTGCCAACGTTTCGATCTTTATTGAGATCATCTTCAGGGCCTGGGATTTACAAACATTGTTTAAATTTAACAAATACTTGTAGGATGTGGAAAAAAGTGAATTTATACAATGCAAAAAATATATTTTTTATATTCAATCAAAGTATTCAACAATGTTTGTAAATCCCAGGCACTGAAGATGATTTCAATAAGGATCGAAACGTTGGCACGATAAAGAAAATATTTTTCTGAAACCTACATTACACCATATCGCATCTCAGGATTTCTCAATAATCATCGACTAACGATCACTAATCATCAAACACTTCCAAATAAGCCACAAAGAAGGCATCTAAGCCGAAAGCAAACACTCTCCCTGCTTGGCTAAAAAACATAAAACTCAAACAAACGTCTTCATTTTTGCAATCAACAACACACTGCAACCAACAGGGTCAATTCAACTTCAATCAACTACTCAGTACTGACAATTCCGTACCAGCGACTATCTTTGTTTGTACCACCGGCTATTTGCATATCTGGGAGGGGGGCATTCCTCCCCATGGCTTCTACTACCCTCTGGCTTTATTTTGCATTTCTTGAGATTTTCTTTGGAGGGGATTCTCGAGTGGCCAAAGAAGACACGGAATATGTTCCTTCGACTTTACATATCCATATTATAATTGTTCAGTACAATTAATACAATAATATTTACACTATTAATTACTAATACCATGTACATGTAATTATACAATTAATTACGTAGTTACACAACTAATTACCTATACAAAATATAGCCTTCTAACGGATCTTCTTCTTAAATAACGAAAAAATTATTGAACTATATATAAAACATAGTTACGATTACAATAAAAAGTAGTACAATTAAATCTCATGTTTTCTGATTGGAAAATCGTTTAAACGAAGGAAGGATGAATCGATCATGATGATATCGCTAGTAAGTTCGAGATCAGGAAGTCATAAAAAACAAGTAAGTTTTGTAACTTATACCAAGCTATCAACCTTTATTAGGTCTTCAACAGGGCTGTACACGTAAAAACAATGTTTATAATTAATAAATAATAAGTAATACAATAATTGTCAGATAACAATGGATAGGGGGCGTCGGTGGCTTAGGCGTTAACACAGCGCTTATCACTGTAATGTAAAGGTCCCGGGTTCGAATCGAGCTTTTTTTTTCAAAAACATCGGCGCCCCGAGGGTTGATATGATCTCTGCTGTTGCGAACCCTCGTTGGGATGATCCAAACAATGGATAACTCACTCATCACAATATTAGGCGTATTCACGATGTTTAAAATGTTAACTCGTGTTAACTCGAATAGAGAAATGTCTAGAAAGATCGTGAACGCCCCTTCAAAGTAAGTTAATTAAAAAAAGAAAATTAATTCACCTCTTTCATTAAAAAAAAGTACTAACAAATGACACGCTTCAATTCGTTTAACAGCCTACAACTTTATAGGATAGGGGATGTATCTATTATGAATGAGAGTATAAGGACAGGTCAGAAATTAACAAAAGAAATTTATTGGTTTGATTTAATTAATGAGTATTTAAGAATTAAAATACACGTAAACAAACAACAGCTGTTAAATTCATGGCTGCCATGTTGGTTACCTATGCCCTAACGGATAGCAATGGGACTACATTTTCAACCTAACATCTAACATTGGCCCTGGCCTGTTAGATCGAACAATGTTAACTAGCCTATTCTTACAAGTCTACGTCATAATTTTTCTCGATCTACTGGACCTTAAAGTGTTAGCAGGGTTAACACAAAGATCGCGAATACCCCTATTATATTATATTTATGTTGAACTGGATGGGATGACAAATAGTTTAGTTTTCTGTTATGAGTGGTGGGTTGTTTATTTATGTGGGTAATGAAACTTTAGTTTTCTGCTCTATAATGAGTAGGTTTAGAAATGTCATATCGATGGAACAATTAAGGCAATATTACTTTGAAAGGATTACAGATTTCATTTTTTTTAGTATTTTTATTGCTTTTCACATTTCAAAAAGCTTTACTAATTAACTAGAAATTATTTGTCATTTCCATTAACAACTTTTAAAAGGAAACACAACTTATGAGGTTTTCCTCTTTCTTGCCGAAAGAATATCCAGCAAATCCTGGTTTTCGTCGACGAGATACCCCTATTAAAAGTAAAATATTATAATGTATTTTAATATACATGTATACATACATTTAATATACATACATAGACATACATATACATGTAACCAAATGAGGGGTAACCAAATGTCTGCCATAGATACAGAATGTCACACCACAGACAGAAAGAACAAAATTAGACAACTGTCCTTTCTTTACGCGTTGTGTTGGTGTGTCCAGTCCACACGCAGGCACACACAGTTGTTTTTAACCGCTATTATTAAAATATTTCACTTTTAATATTGTAACGAGTAAGTTATCCATTGTTATCTGAGAATTATTGTGTTACTTATTATTTATTATAAACGTTGTTATAATATGTAGAGCCCTGATGAAGATCTCAATAAAGGTTGAAAGCTTGGCATAAGTTACAAACTTACTTGTTTTTGATGACCGCATCCCTGATCACGAACTTACTAGTAAAATCGTTTGAAACAAGTTATTCTTCGCGAAAAGTTGTTCTTCTTAAAAAAAAATTCTCCTTTTATTTGTGACATGTCAATTTTAATATTTCCAGTGACAAAAGACTGGATATTGTTTTTTATAGAATAAAATTTCTAAGTTATTCTAAAAACTTAATCAACGATGCCTACGTGTGAACACGACATGGCAATTTATATTTTAGTGCAGTTCAGGGACAAAATATTTTGCGACAAAACATCCGAGCGTGTGAAGGGTGATTTATGTATTTAATCTAGAAATACGAAAGTAAAGAACAATTTGTGGAATGTTTCAATTTAAGGTTTAAATATTATCCTCCGCCCGAAGTCTATTATGGTAGAGACATGAGTGATTATTTAGAAAGCGGATGATATATGTCTCAGGATGAAATATGATTTTTATAAAATAATATGTACATATCATTCTTTATTACCTACGATGTAAATTGAAATATATGACAACCCTACCTACTGACTAGCTTATTTATCTAAACACCTCGAAAAAAATTATTATGTAAACTATTGGACGTTTTTATCAGACCATAATAAAGTATAACAAATAATCTGATGAACGAAGGAATAACTGATAAATGTTGTATAACTGTAAACGTAGAAATCTTAATTTTTCTATTACAAACGCAAATTATATTTTTCATGGTAAATATGTGTGATCTATTTTGAACCTGATGTCCAAATTATGTCAACACATCAAAGAGTTATGAGATTATTTCAGTAAAAATATTTTACAAAAGCGAGAGTGCCACTCTCGACACGACACGCAAGAATGACACAATTACACAGAAGACAAACACTTTGAGCCCTGAAGATGATCTCAATAAAGATCGAAACGTTGGCACGATAAAGAAAATGTTTTTCTGAAACCATCACACCAGACCGCATCTCACGATTTCTAAATAAAAATTTATTTTTATACTTAAGGCACGAATGAAATTTTCAACACTGATTTATGTTTCAATACTAGATTGTCTTATAATATTTGTTTGTTTTAATTTGTAATATACTACAACTTCTTCTAATTTGGTAACAAATAACTGTCAAGTGTGATATAGGAAATATATAAACAAACAATATAGGAGAAATTACTAATTGGTTTTAATTCAGTGATACTACTATGTTGTTTATTTAATTAAGAATATCACTATCACTGTCACTGGATAACAGATCCTTGGACCATCGCCGCTTTGTTCAGCAAGGAGGGTTTGAGTGAAGGCAAACTTAGCAGTATCGGGAGTTGATTACTTCTTGGACAAAAGGAATATTTTGGTCTCTAGGGTGGTTTCATTGGACGTATAAAATAGACAATGAAATAGTTTTCTTTGGATTATGGATTGAATGGATGATTGCTCGGCCCCGTCATTTCAGTCCGTACGTCCTTATCTGCTTCACTAAGGTTTTATAAAGCAGCCTTTTTTTTAGGGCGTCCGTGGTTGCCACGGTTTAGGTGCTGGCACGGCGCTCATCACTGTAAGGTAAAGGTCCCGGGTCCGAATCCAGCGGCCCCGCATTCGAACCCGACATACTTACAAATGGACTTTTTTTTTCAAAAACACTCTGAGGGTTTATATGACCTCTGTTGTTGCAAATCCTCGTAAAAAAAAAAAATAAAAAAAATTCCACGTCAAACGTTGGTCTATAGTCCTATCATCGCCCTTTGTCCGCAGTTAAGAGGAAGGAATCTTTTCACCATAACAAGAACCATCTTTTAGCAGAGAATAAGGGTTATATCGATGGATTTTCCTGTGTTATATTTTATTATTTTCTTTTCACAACAAGACTAGTATTTTGAGACGTAGAAAGAGTCAGAATTACTTAAGAAAATATTTTTTTCCAAAGGTGAAGGTTTGAGGATGGGATGAGATATCAACTGTGTATACCTGGTAAAGTGTGGGGCCCAGAACGCTTCCCTGAGAAACTCCAGCATAGCGGAGAGAGAAGTGCCTTCAATGTCTTAAACAACCGGTCAAGGTTTGAGAACTCCATCAAAACCTTCGTTTACTTAAAATAGACGCACCGGAACAGTACTACCCCAACTCAAGGGAACAGGAGAATGACAATGAATCAAAAATACAAACGTGAAACGTTACATTGTTTACTAAAACTTAGAGTGTTAATATTATTATTATTTTTACGAGGGTCTGCAACAGCAGAGGTTATATCAACCCTCGGGGTGCCGGTGTTTTTGAAAAAAAAGCCCATTTGTAAGTATGTCGGGTTCGAATGCAGGGCCGCTGGATTTGAACCCAGGACCTTTACGTTACAGTGATGAGCGCCTAAACCGTTGCGGCCACCGACGCCCCCCGAGTGTTTTTATTGTTAATATTAATGGGTTATAATATATTTTTATATGGCGAGAAATTAGATAGCGCATAGAAAATAATATGTATATCTCGAAAAGTAATCATTTCAATCGTTAATTGTTCCAAAATAATAAGTTAGTGATATCAGAATAAAATTATAACATCATATTATATCGTTATTTTATACGACAAAAAATATTCATTATCGTTTAACGGCATGATCGTCATGTAAAAGTCAAAAATATTTTGTAAAACGCTTTCAATTATTCTAGATTGTATATCAATGATATAAACAAGAAGAATGGAAATTTTATATGATCCTTGAAAACATATTTTTGATAAATTTATGAAATTATTTGTTGTTTAATGAAGTTAAGATACTCAAGTTTTGTAAATATTTTTATTAACAGGCTTGCGTGTGTTGTATAAAGCGTATTTCTTCTTTTAATTTAATCAACCAATAAAACAAATAAAAAATCGATATTAAATATTATATATTTACTCTTTAGCAAAGCATAAAAACAAAGTTTTTTGTTGAGAACATTAGAACGAGATTTGTTAATGACATAATTATCAAAATCTCCTACTTCCATGAGTGATGATCGTTCAAAATTTCAATTTTTTCAAAAATTACTATTCCCATTGTTAGGTGAACATTGCCGTACTTCAAGGCTATGCGGGACATTCCACCTGATACGTAGATGCATCAGTTTCAAAATATGGACAAAATCGTTTCGCTTCGCACGTACCTAACACAATTGTCCAAGGTCGAAACAACCTCTGCTCGACTTTTCTCTCTTTGACGTCCTATTTACGTCAGGACTATTATCACTTTTCAGCACTATTCTGAAGTAACAGAGCCAATCTAATGTGATGATAATTACTAAGCAATTATCGAAAAGGAGTAGTTTTACGTCATTCAGGCTTCGCTAAATAAACGCTATCGCAATGGCAATAAACTTTTACATTAATAGAATTTCGCCATGTATGCAATTTTTTTTAGAAGACTTCCAAATTCTTTTAATGTCTAGTAGTAATAAAATGCTTTAGCACTCACACATTTATTAAACCCTTTCATTAAACCACTTCATTAGTTTCAAATACCGTGTTATTTTTTTATTATTGATATTCCTGACTCATAAGGTGTTTTCTAGTCCTACAAGTGTAGGTTGTCTCTATATTTAGTGAGTTCGACTTCTTTTCGGTCCCTACGCTTAAGTCCTGGGGACTCACATTAGAATAATCGTATTGTATTTCCCAGGAGTTTGAGGAAGTTAAGCCCAATGTTAGTTTCGAGTTGAACGTAGAGTCTTGAGAGCTGTCTGATGTCATATAGTAATAAATCCTCCTTCCACAGAGAAAGTCTACGGTTTTCCAATACTGATCACTATACATGAATTGCTTTTTGAAAGATGGCAAACAGATCCAATAATTTTTGAAAATAACTGTTCTGGTCCTTTCATCTCTAAATTAAGTGTACACAGTATACATACTCATTCAGCCGTCGATAAGCACAAAATCTTATATGTTACAAGTTGGCTTGGATATGGATCGGGTTACAAGACAAAATTTTTAGTCATCCACATAAGTAGTAACGATGATGAACACGATGTGACCAAGATTCTTCCTTGTAGGACTCCGGGTTGTATTGGTTTGATGTATATAGCATTTTTCAGTCAAATGAAACTTTTTTTCAACCAAATGAAACCTTTTTCCAAGCAAATGAAACCTTTTTTCAAGCAAATAAAACCTTAGTTCAAGAAAATGAAATCCAAACATGAGGGTGTTTTATAAAAAAGGCACAAATAATTCAAATGTATAAGTAATTTATGCATACATTTTTATTGCCTCCAAAATGTATTTAAAATTTTGTAATTCAAATTCAGCAAATTCAATATAGGAAGATTATATATAAAGGAAGATTATTATTAATATTCAATCATCATAAAAATTATTGTTAGTACTATAATGTCATTTATTTATTCCTTTACATAATTATTATCATTAGGTTTTAGGTTTCATTTGCTTGAAAAAAGGTTTCATTTGACTGAAAAATGGTTTCATTCGACTGAAAAAGTTTCATTTGATTGAAAAAAAGTTTCATTTGATTGAAAAAAAGTTTCATTTGGCTGAAAAAGGTTTCATTTGACTGAAAAAAGTTTCATTTGATTGAAAAAAGTTTTCATTTGATTAAAAAAAAAGTTTCATTTGACTAAAAAATGGTTTCATTTGATTGAAAAAAGGTTTCATTGGACTGCAAAAAGGTTTCATTTGACTGAAAAAAGGATTCATTTGATTGAAAAAAGGTTTTATTTGATTGAAAAAAAAAGGTTTCATTTGATTGAAAAAAGGTTTCATTTGATTGAAAAAAGGTTTCATTTGATTGAAAAAAGGTTTCATTTGATTAAAAAAAAGTTTCATTTGATTGAAAAAAAGTTTCATTTGACTGAAAAATGCTATAAGTATTCGCCGACACAGAATCAGTAGTCAGTTAAATAAAATTCTTGGATAAAATAATAATTGTTGGGAAGAAAGCGTTTGAATTTGCTAAACGTTTGGAAAACACTATGCTCTGATTGTAGTTTTAAATGATCTCAGGATAACTGCACAATATTAAGTAAAATCCATAAATGTATTAAGCAGTCATAATTGACCGTAATTATTACTTTAAATAATAATACTTTTTATCGGGAGTTATCGTGTCTTCAAGGACACCACGAAAGCCAAGAAGTCACGGTAGCTCAAGCAGCTAGAGCAGCGGCGTATTGAGCCGAAGGTCGTGGGTTCGAATCCCGGTCGTCACAATAGTTTTTGCATCTCAACCAAGACCTCAGATAAAAAGTATAATTAATTAAAATAATTAAATAAAATTATAACAGAAGTAACAAGTATTGTAAAAACTTGATATTGTTTAACAATTCAATTCCCTCGAGAAAATTATGTTTGTCACAGAAGATTCTGTATACAATATTTGCCACGTTAAAAAATAAAAATGATTATATAAAATTAAAAAGCAAATTGCTTTAGTCTGATTACAATATAAAAAAATTCGTTCTTTTTAAATTGAAGTTAAACATATCAAAGAAATATAAAAATTGACCTTCCTACCTGAAATCGGTAGCAATGTATTAACAGTCTTATGCGATTGCAATCGTGTTTACAAATAAACAAATTTCTTTTTAATTACATTGTGCTAATAAAATGTTATTTTTATCATTTTATTGTTTGTATTGTGGGTTGTTGAACATATACCGCAGCATGTAATTTTATTTATTAACACAACGTTTTCGACCTCATGGCATGAGTTCAGTGATAATTACATTTGTCTATCCAGCGGACTTCCCACAACATAGTGACATCGTTGCCAAGCCCACTGGATAGACAAACGTAATTAACACTGAAGAGGAATCATGTCATGAGGTCGTAAACGTTGTGTTAATAAATAAAATTCCCCGCTGCAATATATGTAATATATACAACACAATATAAATTATAAAATTTTAAAAGAGCATCAAAAAAATTTAATTATTATTTTTAATATTATTTCTATCCACAGTTCGCCCGACATTTTCTCATTTTTCAGTCAAACGAGACCCAAGGCAAAACAGTTTCAGTACATTTTAATAAATTGCCTCAATATATTAACTAAAAAGAGTTCATTCCTTGAGAAAACAAAATCAAGAAATTTCGATTGTTGGGAAAGATAGCGGAAATTAACGTCATGCTGTGAAGCATGAAGAAAATGTCACAATTCTGATCAGTAAATTATGCCTACTTGGTTGCCAGACCGAGAGAGATTCCGATGCCTAGCGGAAGGACCAGAGGCCAAAGCACAAAAGGTCCTTGTCGATATTTACTATATAATAATTACTGCAAAAGATTCCGTGAAACCTTTCCAAGCAGAAAAAAGCGTAATCGGATGCGATGCGGTATACCATACTGTAGAAAGTATATAACTTATGATATTTTTGTGTTGAATTTAATATAATATACATTATCTTTTTACAATTATATTTGTCATTGAGTGAGGTCCAAATTAACAAGTTTTCAATAAAATTTCACACATGATTTTTCTAAATTAACCAGTCCAATTTTTTTTCTTTTATAAGTTACAACAGTGCAAGAGCCACCAAAAGCAATATGTTTGCTTTATTGAATTTTATATTACAAGGCTGGGGATACAGTCCTATCACCACACTATCCACATTCCTCACTATGGAGGAACTCGCCAGTCCATTAACATTTCAAGTGTCTTTATGGTTTGTTGGGAAGGGTTCGGGATGAAAGCTGCCCGGCTGGGGTGTTGAGATGAGGGCCCAGGGTTTTATGGAGGGGCCTATATAGACTATTTGCTGTTTAGAGGACAGATGATATTTAAGGGTGTTTGCGGATAATAAGGTTGGATACGAATTAGGGAGCCTGGGCAAAGGTTTGCAGGATTTTGGACTGGAGTGCTGGATTCTATTTTAGTTGGAACGCTTGACTGAACTCGACAGTTCAAGACAGTACATTCAGATTGGGTGTACTGCTGTTATTGAGAGATTATTTTGTCGTAAGAATTTCGATCTGGTCTCCAGTAGTTTTAGTGAAGTAATTTTTAACGTCTGTACAGTTTCTTTTGAATCGAATGTCGAAGTTCCAAGTAAGTATTTGATCGATGTAAAACCCCGAAGAGCGAACGTAGGAGAAGAATAGTGTTGTACTAGAACAAAACGTAAAATCTCTAAATTTACAAAAGAAAAAAAATCTTAGATGATTTGAAGCTTTACTCAAACCAGCTCATCACTTAAATCATGTCATTGAAACATTCAGTGATGTTGCTTTTCATAAGACCCACAAACTGTGGCTTAAATTTTAAAACGTCCACCGGTTTCATTTATCTTGAAAGCTTAGTGTTTTTATCAATTTGACAACGAGAATACGTCATTGTCCTCATGCGTTCGGCTTATCAGTTCTAACTGTCTTATCAATTGTCTATTTACAATTTCCCCACTATCAATTTTATCTTTGTCACCGACGTTTATTAGGCTTGTACAATTAAAAATAAAATACGCTTCACTCACCATTACCAAATGGGACAACGTTAAAGTCACATTACAAATTTTTAAGTATTGATTCAAAATTGTAATCTCACAATCATAATTATCATAAATTTGGAGTCATTGACAAATAAATTGCAGTAACGTGTTACAATTGAACCAATAAATACTCATTTTACTTTTTTCTCGAAAAGTTTATATAATTGTTTTTAACACATTGTAGGTTCTTTGATGAAATTATTATGCGTATAAAAGAGAAAATGTTGACAAGATATTTGTATATTTTTAAATTTCCCTAGTAACTCTTAAAAATTTTTATGTTTGTACAATACAAGTGCTCCGTTGGACAGGAAAGTAGGAAACAACGTTTTAAAGCATTAATTTCGCAAATGTTTCAAAGCACTTTCAATTGTAGATAATTCCAATTTGCCAGATGTGCATTCTCGACCTAATGGAAGTTGATGCATAATTTTAGTTAAAATGTTTTAGCGCGCTTGATCATAAATACAAAACACGAAGAACAAGAAAAGGAAATAAAAAGAATAAAAAAGGACAATTAAAGACGACGGGAACAGCAAAAAATACGTTATGAAAAAGTGCAAATCGTAATAAAGTTATTATTTAAAAGATGCCATAAGTTAATAAAAAAGGAAAATTAACCAACACTTTCATTCATAATGCTATCTATGCACTCGAAAAGTGCAAACAAATGACAAGCTTCAAGAAATGTATTGGTCTGATTTATTTATTTTTTTTACGAGGGATCGCAACAGCAGAGGTTATATCACCCTCGGGGTGCCGGTGTTTTTGAAAAAAAGCCCATTTGTAAGTATGTCGGGTTCGAATCTAGCGGCCCTGCAATCGAACCCGGGATCTTTACCTTACAGTGATGAGCGCCGTGTCAACGCCTAAACCGTTGCGGCCACCGAAGCCCCTAATCTGATTTAATTAATGCGTATTTAAGAATAAAAACACATATAAACAAAAAACAGCTGCCATGTTGGTTACCTATACCCTAACGGATAGCAATGGACTACATTTTCTACCTAACACCTAACATTTGCCCTGGCCTGTTAGTTCGAGTAATGTTAACTAGCCGATTTTTACAAGTCTACGTCATCATTTTACTCGATCTAACATAACTTACCAGAGTTTACAGGGTTAAAAATCGTGAATACCCTTAATATAATTAACTACAGCTACAATCTCGGAAGGTTAACAAAAAATTAAGGAACACAAAGGATTAGACAAATAACGAAATCAAAAACAATTACTACACTGTTAATAAAGAAATAAGTAAAACGCCGTCGATAATATCAGCAGAAAAATATCAATTTCTATGCTTTTAAAAAAAGAGATGACAAGAAAATGAAACTATAAAAATGAACAGTCAAAAATTAACCAAGTTGTTCGTTAAAAACAAATAAAACTAAAATGTATATAAAAATGAAAAACGTACAACCACCATTATTTCCAAAAAGAAATTATTGTAACAAATGATAAGTGTCGATCAAAGCAGCAGATAAAATATCAATCTCTACAATACTTAAAAAGAGAAAAAAGTATTCCAAGAAAATGCAAAAATCAGAGAGGAAGAACAAAAATAACCAGGAAGTTTACAAAAAGTTTACTACTAGAACACAAAGATTAACTAGAAAAAGAACAACAACAAAAACAACTACTATGTTTTTTACAAGAAATTAACATTACAAAATATATAAGACAAAAATGACTTCAATGAAAGCAGCAAAAAAATAGGAAACTTTAAATTTAGAAAAAACGTAATAAAAATATGAAGAAAAAGAGTCAAAAGTTATATAGGTATTTTCAGAAAGAAGGATAAAAACACCTACAACATGCATTTAATAGAGGAACAACAAAAATAACCCCTAAGTTAGTAACAATCAAAATAGCAAGAACTTAAATACAAAATGTAATAACGTCAAATTCATTGAAATTTTATAAAAATTTGAATAGCCAAGAGACGAAGCTACATGCAAACAAAACTACAAACTATAATTAATAGAGGACAAGCATAAGTTATTTCCAAAAAAGCTCATTATGAGAGATATCAAGGTTTTAAGCGTAAGAAGTTATGAATAATTTAATATCTGTACCGTCGGAATAACAGCAAGAAAACATATATTGGTTGAAATGAATTTGATTTTTACAAATTCCGTTTGAAATAAAAAATAATTGACGCTTTCTAATTCTGAGAAAAACAACAACAATTGTTCGACCATTGTTATACTAAGAAAAAATTCACTGGAGCGATAAATGGGCACCCATTTGTTGTAATTGTATGATGTCTAATGTACTAATATCCGATGCTATCTATCGTCATTCCCTATGGTCACAGTCGTTGCTGGAATTACAAAAGATTTTTTCAGACACATTTATTCAGAAAATACAGTTTTGTTAATTAGAATTTCTTGATAGTACGAAATCCTCAGCAGTTCATTGTGGTAAATCGACAAAATTCTGTGCACTTTTAAACACTGCAATACGAAATATTTTTCGCAACAGGGCGATAAATAAATCTTATAAATATTAATCGATATGGGGCCAGTTTTTTGTCTTTATAATTCGAAATTCTACCGTGTAATGTTCCTCTAATTTTCCAAATACAGTTTAGTTCCTTGCAGCCTAAAGTTTAAGGTTAAGAATTTGCTCTAGTTTTATGTTCCGCGTTCAGCCTTTTGTCAATGTGTTGTTTGCACTGATCACTTTGGATAATCATTTGGACAAAGGACTGAGTCCTCGAAAACCGCTTCTTGATTTTTTATTTTTAAAATTATGCCTAGAAATGTCGATTTTACAGTTGATCCATTTTTCATTATTTTTATGATGTTTTATAAAAAAACAATTTAATTAGGAACATTTAAAAATGCATTTTAATAATTCGATTTTTTTCCTCTTGATAATTTGAACATCTTCATAATTCGAATTATCTTAGTGATCCCTCCGTTTTGAATTATCAAGATTTGACTGTCATTGTTTTTCATTCTTGACGTTAAACAAACTACTATAAAATTTATATTTGCATTATTTATTGACAAAAATAATACTTTTGTTTAACTTGGATTAATAAGCTTCAATTAAATTAACAATTTTATCACATGCGACACTAATTTATTTGGTGGCAACTGGTCGATCGGTATCGATCACCTCTGCACTTTCGTAATAGTTCAAGTGGGTTGCACATTGTTTGGTTGGGTCAAATATATAAAATTAAGGCTAATTATAAAATTTTGTGGTACGGGTAAGTAACAAATACTTTGAGGGAATTTTTTATATATTTGTGTTGGTTTTAAGGGATATGGAAACTCAACAAAAGGTAACCAGGCAAAACAATATTATAAATTTAATAAATCTTAGTGCGTTTTATTAAAGAAGAAAGTTCTTTCGAAAAATCGTCAAGGTGGTTTTGATACACTGGCCAGTTTGTTTTGTGAAAGTCAGGAATATATATTGGACATATATTGAAACAAGTAGGCTTTTCCGTTCCGGGTTTCTTCTTGTGTTTATCTATAGGATTATTCGTTACTTTTTGTATACGTTTGACCCCCGAGGAAGCAACAATGTTACGGTTACGCATACGCTTCCTTAGTTTTGCAAATCGAAAGTGCACTTCGATAATAAATTCGCGTTTTTTTTTCTGTGTTGTTTTTACGCCCGAAGTAAATAACGATCCCCGAAAGAATAGCGTGTTGTTAGCGTTTCCGTGCTGGGACCCAGTGAGCTTTACGCATGAGCCACAACGTGTGAGATCGTAAGAACAGTGTCGGGAAAGTTTGAGCCAAGGGTACAAAAGCGGAAATGTGTATGACCAAAGGCCAACAAAGGAGCACGCAGATTAATCATCATATTACAACTGCACAACGTAAAAAAGCAAATCAAATGTCACACTTACAAACAGAAATTTAATCTGCTGGTTTATACATAATACAGCTACAATTTTATATGAAAATAAATGGATTAAAAAAAACCGTAATAGAATATATGAATACAAAGCAAATAATATGCAACCAAAGACCTACTATTTTATGTGCAGGAACATATGCAATTTTAGGTCAACGATAAAGGACCTAATACCACCAATAAGAGGATATTCGTCCATTTTTGAAAAAAAAAGGCAAGGAAAAGCCTTTCATAAATTACACTAAGAAAAATAACCAACGATGCCTATGTTCGATCAAAGCAGCTATTTGGTGACTTTTTTATATTATTATAACAATTATTTTCTTTGTACGCTGAATCTGTCAACCAACCTGTCATAAATGTTAGGTTAGAACCGTTTGAATTACATATTCAAGCCAACAACAACGTAAAAGGGTTTACAATAATGCTTACGGCTCGTTAAATCTCAAATTTATTTCAAAGGTTGAAGCCACTTAGATGAAACCCAAATTGTGAGTGTTTTGCCCGTCTTATTGTACATTTCTCTCAAGTTTCTTTTGACACATACTAATTTAACTATTTAACCGGTGCTACAGTGAAAAATTATGGACTCAATTTAGACTTAAATAATAAATAAAAAGGAGTTGTCCAAATTAATAAAATGAAACATTCATTTCCTCCTAAATGTAATTAGTGCTCACACAAAAACAACTTGATCCGGCACAAATTAAATGAACACGTATAACAATTTGGGCAAAACATTAAAAGGAAAACAATATTCTGGGGCAATGAAGGCTAAATTAAACACACCTTAATTAAAACAGAAGTATTTATAGTATTTCTTTGTCTCACCACGTTTATCGTGCAATGAAAATAATAATCAGATGTTTTATATAATAACAAATGTGAATATTAATAATAAGGAAGAAGAAATACGCTTGAATGTCTATGTTATGAAAATATGCATACAAACTCTCACATACTTTTCCCAACCGGCAAACGATGAAAAACAGTAAAGATTTACCTATTATATTAAAAATTAATTTTTTATTGTCTATCAGGCATTAAATTTAAAAACTGTGTCAAACATTTCGGTAAAAATCTAAAAAGACACGTGTAGCTTGAGGTTAAATACTACCAGAGGTCTACAAACCGCTCCCAACAGGCTTGCAAAAAAAGCTTTTTAGCCCTTTTAGTTAATAATTAACTCATTTCCCTCTAAACATATTTCAGATATAAAACTTTTTTTGTACAAAAAATGTAAAACAAAGCACGTCGCTCAACGGTAACGTATTGTTTCACCGAGGCTTCAGAAGTAAAAAAAAAAAAGTTTTTGATCAATAAAATCCCATCTTCCGGGTCGCTGGTAGGGGAAAAATAAATATATGCACAGGTATTTGTCTATGAAATACAAGTTTTAAATAATTATATAATGGAAATTACTTGTAAATTATATAATGTGTAGTTTTACATTTTTTTTATCCAGCTTGTAATTCATTGAATTGTAGGCTGATAATATATATTAATATAAATTAATACATGCATAAAATATATAATTAGTATATTAAATTTTAGGGTATGTAAAGAAGCAAGGAGACACTAAATCCTCTCTGATTACGTCAGTTACCTACGTAGACGTTGAGATATTTCTTCACGTGTTTGAAAATTAATCTCATGTCTTGTTCCCAAGTTATGTAAGTCTAGAGTAGAGAAAAAAAGGTCTTTTGGTCACGATAAACACTTCTCAACGAAATGGACAAAAAAATGAAAATAAACTTTGATACCGTTTTGATCAAGGTTGCGATTTTTCTTTCTATTATAATTAATTTTATCGAATTTATGTTTTTCTCATTCGTGTGACACACATGGGCAAAGTGTTTTCGTTCCGAGGATAAACATTTTAAAATGTTCCAGTTCAACGATCCTATCCTCCCCCACGTACACAAACAGCCGAAAGTAAATAAAGTGGAACAAACGGAAGTCTCCTAAGCACGGGGCAAACACGGAAGCCGACCTGATATCAACTCAAGCATGATGTTGCACATAATTTGAGGGCGGGTTGAGCCGAGTGACACAAAGGTCTCCACTGACGTCATCTTGTCCCAAATGAGTAGTTAAATGGCTGAAACACTCTGAACAGGGCGCATGACTGATTTAAACGGCTCTTAAAGCCGATCAGCATATCTGTACATTGTAACAAAGCATTTAGCAAATAACTTTTCACTTTTTACTTACGCAATGTCAAAAGTTTCTACGTTTTTACACGGTATTTTCCTCCATTGACAATTTCAGTTAAAGTTTTTTTTTACAAAAATAAACATGAGTAAGGAAACGTTTGTTCATGCAATAAAAACTTCACGGAAGTTCAAAATTGCGGTTAACCCTGATAAAACGTGCCAAACTTTTGTACAGTAAAGTTATAGTTAGTTGGCCGTTTAAGAAAATCCCATTAAAGAGACTTCAACCTTGCGAGTAATGTAGTAGGCAAGAAAGTAAGATCGGTTACCAGTTGGATGATGTGGTTAAGCTCTGGCCTCCGAGGGAATTACAGATACAATTTGTACTTCAAAACCCTACGGTTTTTAATTAGCTTGAACATTTAAAAACTTTCGTTTTTCCATTTAAAAAACGCAGAAAGAGCTGTCCGACCGCAGAAACTTGTTGTAATGGATTGAAAACTTGTCCACCAAAGTTTCAATCATTAGTGCTGATTTGTTACAACTATGTTTATTGTAGTTATTTTTAAGTCCAGAGATCTTTGGTGCTTTAAAAAACCCCGCTCTAAATTTCCTCTGTGTAAAATCCACTCTTCTTTGGAAACTTCCTCTTCGCTAATTACTTTGTACGTGTTGTTTTCTTTTCAAAGTGAAGAGACTTATGATTTTCATTACTTCCTACCTGCTGTGCTAGAATTGTTTTAAAATTATTACTCTTTCTACCCTATTCTATGACCAAACCAAAGAAAATCCTTTTTTAAGAATTTAAGTTTCTTTCTTTATTCCTCTTTCCTAAAGGTTTTTTACTTGTTATTGCAGGTTCAACTTATAGTGATGTGGTGTAGTTTTATTTTTTTATGTAAATACTTTTTGATCTTTTCAAATCGCGATTATAAGATGTTCTTTTCTCCTTGTACATTTATAAAGTTTCATTTTTCATCATACACATCAGTGACTTTAATAATTTATGCTCCGATGGATGTGAGAGCTGCACTTTCTTTTTTAAGTTTGTCAGTACATTTATTTCCTTAAACTCCCGAACATTAGGATTCATTTTATTTTGTTCCTATCCATTAAAGACCTGCTAAGACTGTGTGATAACTTTGCTATACAATATATAACAAAACCTTGCTCGAATATATTACTACTTAGCCCTGCTGTAAACTAGGTTTAAACTTCCTTCCAGCACTTTGAACTGATGAAATGGCCCTTTTCTTCCGCCTTGTGGGTGGTAAATGCTAAAAGAACTTGGCAAGGTTGAAAGGTTGTTCACTCATGAGTGTTTACTGTTATAACTCGCACAAAGCATATCAAACAAAGCCAGCTTTATAGAATACATTATACCTTTTCTGGACCATAAACTACCTTTATTGGCCTTGTGTAGCACAGTTCTTCGTACTTTTTGTACATTAAATTTATGTATAATCCATGATTTGAGTCATTATTGGTTTGGATAATGCGATTTTTCTGTTATTTTTTAAGAAAAAAGTGTCTGGGGGACGAGCGGAGTTTGTGCAGCAAAAATTGTCATGTGAGGAAAGATTTTCTTCTCAAACCTTCTTTAACCATCCCTAATTTTCTTCTTGGATAATTCATTAATTGATTTTGTAAAAGCGGTAGTTATTGTGTGGTGGACAAAATACATAACCTCTTCGGAAAAGGTCTTATTATATTTGTGATGAGCAGCTTTTAGAGCGGTGTTGGAATGGTAATAGAATGAAATACCACTTGAAAGCAGTATTAACCAGAAATTGACAGCGAAGACGAAGATGCTTTGACTAATGATGATTAACAACTTTCAAATTAAAACTCAACCAAATTCTGAATGAAAATAACGATAGAAACCTGTTTCGGAAAAGGATGATGTAATCATTTTAATGACACTGACATTGAGAAAAAGAACAAGCAAAACTCCACAAAGAAATGGCATTAGTGCTCTTCCACAAGAGGGGGTGCCCGATCATATGAAACTGAATTATCCGTCTTTAGATTATTGACGATGAAAATATGATGATATTAGCTCATACTTCCACGTAATGAAGAAATCAGACGAGACAGGACAAAAACCTGGCTTCAGAGACTCACGGATGGCACAGAGATAAATTGTGATTTTTATACGGCAGTACATGATTTGAACATACAAGTTTCTTTCTACGACCTATGACATGGAATTTGGGGGAAGCACCAATAAGCCCTCTAAATTTGTTGATTATTTTTTTGACGTCTGTCCGATATGACGCCAAGGTCGTAAACAAGTAGCCACTCAGACCCCGGTGAGGGTCGGCGTCTCTAGGACTGTTAAGTTGGGAATTGTTATTAAAGAAAAAATTCGTATTTATTTTTTTAAATTATACAGCACAATCAAATTATAACTGAAATTTTAATTTTCAACTTTGCGTCTCTAGGACTCAAGTTGGGAATTGTTATTAAAGAAAAAATTCGTATTTATTTTTTGAAATTATACAGCACAATCAAATTATAACTGAAATTTTAATTTTCAACTTTGCGTCTTTAGGACTCAAGTTGGGAACGATATGTTATTAAAGAAAAAAATGCCAATTTATTTTTTTTTAAATTATACAGCACAATCAAATTATACCTGAAATTTTAATTTTCAACTTTGCGTCTCTAGGACTCAAGTGGGAACGATGTGTTATTAAAGAAAAAAATGCCTATTTAATTTTTTTTAATTATACAGCACAATCAAATTGTAATTGAAATTTTAATATTCAACTTTGCGTCTTTAGGACTCAAGTTGGGAACGATGTGTTATTAAAGAAAAAAATGCCTATTTAATTTTTTAAATTATACAGCAGAATCAAATTATAACTGAAATTTTAATTTTCAACTTTAACAAGTTTCAATTCATTTCCATTCTAATTTTCATGTCGAAAACCACAGAAACTACATTTTTCAAATCTAAAGGGTCATTTGTAAATCGTGTAGTAAACACGCATGACATAAAAACAGCCTTAACTTTTAAATATTAGAAAATTCCATTAAACCTTGCGTAAACAATAAACAAACAACTCATTAGGTAATTTGTACATATCAACTCATTAGGTAATTTGTACATATCAGCGATAAAAGTTTTTCTGAACCTTGGAAGACCGAAATCACATGTATAAATAGTATATCTGGTCAAATCCTTGTTAAACTTGGATTGCGTATTTTTCTGGCAATGTTTCCAAGATTTTCGGTATGATGTCAAAACTATAACGTACTGAATAATCACTACTGAAATTATGAACTCTGGTTTTTCAAGATTGGTTTATGGTCATCGATGAACCTCTGACAGACCAGTTAGTGATCACAAGTTCACCGACATTAACACACCAACTAGCAAAAAATCTATAGAATTGAGCTGACATGTTGTACTGCTGCAATATATAAACGTAATAATGTACAATTTTAATCTCTGTGTATAGATTTGTAATATAGTTAATGAGAACCAAAACCAAGGAGTATCATATGAGATTATGGTGATAGTCAAAGGTAATGAATAAAGGTAATTTATATTTAAACCTTGCTTATTTGACGAAAAGTCTTTTCTTGTTAAGATTCATTTTCCTAAACTAATGTATGGGACAGTACATAAATAAATATTTCATTGTAACCGTTTTTTTCACAAAGCTTTGCCCATAAATTGTGTTTATCTAATCATTTTTAATAATGTAGATAAATGGAACTACACCATTATCTTCAAAATTTTGAAATAAATTTAGGCGTGATGTTAATAAGCAGTAATTTTGTTAGGTACATTATGATGAGACTTAACTTTGAAAAGTTCTGTCATGAATTATTAAACCTAAAAAAATATTATGGCACCCTTGTCTTTTAGGACAGTTACCTTTATGCAAATAGGAAATGGACGAAGGTATGACTATATCACTGATTATCATAATTGACTACTTAACCCGTGATATTTCGGAGTGTGTACTTTACAAAGCCGATCAATAAATTTTATCCGCTTGTTTTCTACGGTGGACGAGATGAGATGAGGGAATACGAAACTGTAATTGCCAAACGACCCCGATGGGAAAGTGGTTAACGATTTACGTTAACCATGTCCAATAAAGCAACGACCTTCTTCCCCAAGCCAGGAACTTCCCCATTCCGCGCTTTCCTTCCAGTTCTTTTACTGTTATCCATGCTTCTTTCGCACGTGGTTTTTATTTTTTCCTTAAAATGACTTGATTGCTGTGTTACTCAATGTTGCCCTCCAGAAAATCCTGTCATTTGATACTGCTAACGTTATAACGTAAACATCCCCCCAACGACATTGCCAGAATAAAGTATCGATATTTTTTTAAAAATATATTTTTCATTTCTCTGGCACTCTTACAGACACTCTCAAAACTGCTGTTACAAAAACGATGACATGAAAATTTATTATCATACTTTACTTAATTAGAATAAATTTGTATTAAAAACCATTTACACACAAATCTACCTACATTCACAAATAAAAGTCTTAAAAAATAAAAAATAAAATGTAAAATAAAATCAACTTACACAATAAAAATGATGGATAAAATTGAAGAATCTACATATGTAATTTCACGTAAAATTCAAACCAGCAATGGTTATGTAGTGCGTCATGGCATTTTGAACAGAAAAAAACCTCGTTCTTTCATGTTAATATTTACACCGGTTTTGGCGACATTCCATTTTATGTGGGTTGTATAATTGTGACATGTTCAGTAATATTTCTTCAACCTTAGGGACATTTGAAATAATTAAACCATACTTGCAGTTGTATGTGCATGACAGATCCCCAAAACTCTTAAGTTCGTAAACTCCGAAAGTTAACTCTATTCTTTTATACTTTTTACGAGCCATTCACTCCAGCAGGCTGGCTTCAATCCAAAATAAATTGACATAAAAAAATTTACTCTGGAAAACACATATTAGAATATACTTTTTGGCACAATTATTAAAATAGTTGACATGTTACTATCACAACAAGCCTTTTCTATTACCTAAACATGCTTGTTTACGAATCTCATTATTATTCTTCTAATGGCCAGTGGGTTTACAATTACAATGGTTGACACCAAAGGGTATTTTGTTTATTGTTTGATAATACATTCAAAACGTTAAAAATGTAGACGAAAAATGGCGTAAATAACATCCTTTTCTACTCATTTTTGGGCCAGAAAGACGACTGAGAACGAGGAAAAAGAAAGAAATATTACTAGTTCAGATTCTTCTAGAAATCCTGCTTTGTTCCGTTAGAACAAGGGTCTATATTGAAATAATAGACAGGAAGCGGATCTCGTGATGTCTTTTGTTTATTTTTTGAGCGTAACTTTTAAGCGTGTATCCCACAGGTGCCTATGGTGGGTAGATCAGTAACTAGATAAAGTGAGAGAGTAAAAGAGAGGAGAGGGAGAAAGAGAAATAAAGAGAAAGAGAGACTGGGAAAGAAAAAGAAGTAAAGAGATAGAGAGAGAAAGGAAAAAGAGAGAGAGAGAGAGAGTGAGAAAGAGAGAAAGCGTGAATAAGTGAGAAACCCATAGTTTTAGAAATGTGTAAGGATAAAATGAGACGGAAGTGTATAGCAAGATAGAAAGAAAGAAAAAATAGATGAGATAAAGACAGAGAGAAATGGGCAGAGTGTAAGAAAAACATAACTTTTTTTAATTGTTCCATCAAAATTGTGGGTTTTTTAGAATGTTCGATTTTATGAGGAAATTTAAATAAACAAATTATAATACATTTTTTAATCGGACATAAAAGCCTTGAAGAAGTTAATACAACACCCAATTTCGCTTTGATCTTGTATTAGTAACGATTTTGTTCTTAGCAATTATTCAATGGGGCGTCGGAGTAAATTTGTAAATTTTCGCAACTGCTTAAGCGTTGACTCGACGCTCATCATTGTAAAGGAAACGTCCCAGGTTCGAATCCATCGGCCCTGCATTCCAACCCGACTTGCTTACAAACTGTTTTTTTTTTTAAAAACACCGGCTCACCGGGGGTTGATATAACCTTTGCCCTTTGAGAAATCTCGTAAAAAATATTCAATTCAAAAATCTTTCATTTGTAGAAATTACATTTGTTTTCTTTTTTAATTTTACGTGATTGAACGTAAAATACATAATAGGTCTATAATAGGTAACTATCTTTAATTCATAAGTGTGTAGTCTTAAAAAAATTTCCAGGTCTGTGTTTGTTTTGATGGAAAGTGATATAACAACAATCTGTTCTGAATAATTGTAACGACTACTTAATTTTGTTTATACCTGTTATGGTAGTAAAGTATTAATAATTTTTATATATGACAATAATTTATGATAGGAAAACTTACTTTTGCACTTTTGTCTTTTAAATTGTTCTTTTGTATACTAGGACGTTTTTCGAGCTTGCTTGTATTTTTTTATGGAACTCAATCATCAATGAACCCTTTAGTTCCCATTGTTTATTGAGTTTAGTAGTTCCATAAACAGTTGCAATTAAGGCTTCATTCAACCTTTGAAAAATCAGGGCGATCAAAACATTAAACAATTGATATCTTCAATACTTCGTTTAATTACTCATTAGTTTATTGTAAATTTTAGTTGAATTTTATTTAAAGGCATATTTCTTAAGATTTACGCTGTCGTAAGATTTTTTAACTTTTCTGGGTACCCTTGAATGTTGAGGTTTGAATTATTACTACATACACTTGGGTAAAAATAACAACTTTCTATAGAAAATTTGTCATTTTGGTTTAAAGTCTGTGTAAAATATTTAATCGATAACTGTAGTTTCATTGGGTCTTGAGTTTTAAATTTTTTACAGTTTAGAAAACAAAATCCTGCTTGTTCGACTGCAATGGGCTTGTGGCAGAATGCAATTAAAACTACTTTTTTGAAAGGTACATCGAATAATTTGTATCACTAAACCTTCGAAAGAAAACTGGAAAAAAAGACAAGATTTTCCGCCCCATTGATCCCGAAATGTCAAAAAAACACCATGAAATCTTCAACACTTCATTAATTACTCATTAGTATATTGTAAATTTTAGTTAAGCTTTATTTAAAGGATTCTTTTATGTTTAGAGGTCTATTTGACCAAATTACTTCTTACAATTAATTATTCTTTTTATGTAAGTTCTTTAAAGTCAATTTAAAGGCTTATTTCTTAAGATTTTATTAAGTATCTTAATATTGCTCGTATATTTCGTATAAGTAGTATATTTTCTTACCTTTTCTGAATCTTCTGAATGTTGAGGTTGAGAATTTTTTCTATATACTCTGTGGTAGAAATAAAAATTAAATTTGTTATTTCTTTCCATTCACAGTTTTCGTGGTCCGCTTGACCAATTAATATCTTTCAATTATTTAATTCAATTATAATGTTTTATCTCAACTAAAAACCTTAATTAATTGTTATTTCTAGCAAAGTGTATGTAGTAATAAGTGGAAAATTTGCCATTTTGGTCTAAAGTCTATGTAAAATACTTAATAGGTAATAAATTTGGTTTCTTTGGGTCTTGAGTTTTAAATTTCATTGCTCATAGGTTTTCAAATTACCACTTTTTACCAGTTTACAAACCAGGCTTGTGGAAAAATGTAATTATGAAATTATGAATACTTTTTCTGAATGGTACATCGAATAATTTGTATCACTAAACCTTCGAAAGATAACTGTGGAAAAAAAGACAAGATTTTCCGCCCCATTGATCCGCTAAAAAAACACCATAACATCTTAAATACTTCATTAATTACTCATTAGTATATTGTAAATTTTAGTTGAATTTTATTTAAGGGATCCATTTATGTTTAGTGGACAATTTACCAAATTACTTCTTTCAATTAATAATTCTTTTTATGTAAGGTCTTGGCTAATTTAAAGGCTTATTTCTTAAGATTTTACGCGGTCGTAAATTTTCTTATCTTTTCTGAATCTTCGTGATTGTTGAGGTTTGAATTATTACTACTATACCTTGGTAGATGAAAGTGAAAATTGTTATTTCTAGCAAAGTGTATGTGGTAATAAGTGTAAAATTTGTCATTTTCGTCTAAAGTCTATTTGAAATACTTAGTAGGTAGCAACTGTGGTTTCATTGGGTCTTGTATTTTAAATTTCATTGCTCAAAGTTTTTCTAATTACCTATTTTTACAGTTTAAAAAATAAAATTCTGCTTGTTCCACTGCAACGGGTTGAGGCAGAATGCAATTACGACTACTTTTTCTGAATGGTACATCGAATAATTTGTATCACTAAACCTCCGAAAGATAACTGTGGAGAAAAGACAAGATTTTCCGCCCCATTGATCCCGCAATGCCATAAAACACCATGACAACTTCAAAACTTCATTTATTATTAGTTTATTGTAAATTTTAGTTGAATTTTATTTAAAGGATCCATTTAAGTTTAGTGGACAATTGACCAAAATATTTCTTTCAATTAATTATTCTTTTTATGTAAGGTCTTGGCTAATTTAAAGGCTTTTTCTTAAGATTTTACGAGGTCGTAAATTTTCTTATCTTTTCTGAATCTTCGTGACTGTTGAGGTTTGAATTATTACTATATACACTTTGGTAGAAATAAAAATGAAAATTGTTATTTCTAGTAAAGTGTATGTAGTAATAAGTGGAAAATTTGTCATTTTGGTCTAAAGTCTATGTAAAATACTTAATAGGTAGCAACTGTGGTTTCATTGGGTCTTGAATTTTAAATTTCATTGCTCATAGTTTTTCAAATTACCAATTTTTACCAGTTTAGAAAACAAAATTCGGCTTGTGGCAGAATGCGATTACGAATACTTTTTCTGAATGGTACATCGAATAATTTGTATCACTAAACTGATATCAAAAGATCACTGTGAAAAAAAAGAAAATATTTTCCGCCCCATTGATCCTGCAACGCCAAAAAACACAATTTTTTTCTCGGAAAATGAACATGTTTAACGCGTGGCCCTTTTCACCTATTCCACGTTTTGCCAATTATTTATAAATCTTATTAGGTTTTTCGAGACATCTGTAACAAATGATCATCACTGAGGGGACTCGAGCAATTTAAACGGTCGTTATCCATCACAGTCCTAACGCACTGTCAGGAAGAAGAATCGGCAAATTAATTTCGAAAAATAAATACTACGTTGTAATTTTTCTGAATGTGTGTTTAATGTTTGGAAGCAATGTGTAAGCAAATAAGATAATTTTTAATGCGATGAAAAACAGCCGCATTGCTTATCGCTGATAACGATCAAATATGGTATATAAGACACAAGGAGTTATATTTTTAAAAAAACTGTCAGTCTGTTTTAATAAGCACACTACTCGTGCGTGTTTAAATTACAAGAAAATTATATAGTGATATGGTACCGAGGTTTAAGATCTTAGCAAAATTTTGCTTTAAAGCTTTACTTTTTATGGACTTACTGAAATATGAACATTTTGTTGGATAAAAATTTCTTTTGTTAGGATCAAGTCGAACGGAATGGATTTTCGATTGAAAAAAGTCAAATTTGACTTACTTCAGTCTTGGTGATACGGTGCTTGGCCAGTTTGACGACGGCGAAATTCCCCTTGCCGATAGTCCTTTCAATGTCGTAGAAACCGACACGTATCGGTGCCTTGTGTCTTTCCGTCATCCCGACTACCATCCTCAACCCATCCCCACACGGTACACACTCCGTCTCCGGATTCTGACTGAACGGGTACCGCGGCCCCCACCCGGCGAAACCGCCCCTTCTTCCAGTCGGCCGCCCCTCCCGTTTGCGCGCCTGCTCTCCCTCTGCCTCCTCGCACGACGCGCTTTAAAATCAATCCGGTAATAACACCTGACGTTGTCTAGCAACCCTCAAATTGACGATTTGGGAAAAATAAGTCTTGTAATGATCGGTAATTTAGGAGGAGATTTGGATTTTTCCTCGATATATCAGGGGACTGCAAACTTTCTTAAAAGAGGGCAAAATCGTAAACAAAATCGGTTCAGTTGAACCTTGAATAGGTACGTTATTTACTCACGCAGAAGCAAAATAAAGAGGACACCCTTAATATTTTTGATTATCTCTTAGACAATCCTCCATTGATAATCACAACAATATTTGATCTCTTTTAAAGGATTAGAGGTAAATAAAGCACCGATGAAATCTCCCATGTGTGTTGAAGAAAACGACATCACCTACATATACAAATACGTTAACATCATACTAGAACTAGAAACCAACAACAACAAAATAAACTACATAGATACTAACAAATCTGAACTTCAAAAAATATAGAATTCAAGGTAAAAATAGAAAAGAACAGCAATATAAAATTCATAGACCTAACAAACACTAATTAATATCAGTAAAATTCGACATATACAAAAACCCAGCAGGGACCGACATCATCACTCTAATCGACACAAAATGACAGTGCAAAAATACAGAAAAATATAGACTAAACAAAAAACACCACTGAGTAAAGAGAAATAGGAATTGAACTAAAAATGATAAGAAAAATACAGTATACAATAACGACTACAGCTCAAACACAATGAACCAAAGCAACAACAAATTGCATTTACAAAAACAAAACCACAAAATCATCCACGAAGTGGACCACATTCACTTACATAAGTAAAGAAACGTAGAAACTAACAAAAATGTAATTAACAATTTGTTATAGCTTTTTTTGTTATTTTAAACTGCAAGTATTGTGTCAATTAAATATTATTTAAGAAATTAGGCATAAATAACAGCTTTGAAGTCTTCAAACACAACGGGAAAAATACTAAGAAAAAATATTGAGAAAACCAACACACTTGAAAAAAATATTGTAGCAAGGAATATATACGCCATAACTTCACTAGTTTTCGTGGTCCGCTTGACCAATGAATATCTTTCAATTAATTAAGGTTTTTAGTTGAGATAAAAAACGTCAGTGTCACGAGCGGGATTCGAACCCACGACCTTTGGCTAGATAGGCCGCTGCTCTACCACTTGAGCTATCCTGACTTCGATCCGCTCGGACACTAACTTCCCATCTCAACCCCACCTTTTGAATTTTCCCTCCTTTTTGTCATTTTTCATACACTATAACAAGCGAATGCTGAGACAAATACATCGGACAGGCAGGTTGAAAATAAAACCCAGATACAAAGAATATCGACAAACAAATACACGTAGAGGCCCAAAAAAAGAGGCACTTAAAATAACTCTTTTTATTTAAATAATGTTTTCGATGAAAAGGTAAAGACTTTAATTCAACCGTCACTGGAAAATCCAGCCTTAAAACCGGGGTCTTATTAGGAGAAATTTTGTAAAATTGACTTGTCAATCGAAGGCGGTACTGACGCTGCCAACCGATAAATTGGTTGTTCGGCTTAATTATTATGGATGTTTTTTTTTCTGGAGGAAAACTCTCTCTTTATGCTGTTAAACTCTTGTTATGTACTCTGATAGATTGTAAAAAAGATTTAAAATTCAATCTTCTTTGGACGCTTATGATTAGCTTGAAAATTGGACCGTCGTGACACAGTCGAAGGCATTCCCTTCAACTATTAAAATCAAACCAGTATGTCTTTTCAAGTTAAAGTTGTGAGCTTTATTGGTTTGGCAGGAAAGTAATGTCGTTTGTCAATTATAGGATTAGCTAGTCCATATTTATATTTTTCCTATATATCGTAATTTTAGTGAACTTTGTGCAGCAGATAATAAAGAATGTAATAATAGTTGAGACTAAGATTATTTTTAGGCTCTGAATATGACGGGTAATTTCGGTGCACGGTGTAATTTTGTTTGTGTGACAATGTGATCTTGTAATTTACTGTGAACACATTTTTTAATAGGTTATGTTGGATGAAAAAACAGTTCACATATGAATATTTCTATCAAGTGAGTTATTGTCTACAAAAGAAATAGCAGCAACAATTAGTCATAAAATCTTTTACTGAAAACTTTGTAATCATTAAATAATAGAATATTTGGCCGATCCGTAAACTTGGCACCCGTACACCCGTATAGGTTAGAGTATGTATATATATCGAAGTTTTGATTTTAATGGTAATTTTGATCGTCTGTTCAGTAGGTAGTAAAGAATTTTAAATCGTTTGTTAAGTGTGTTTTTAATAGTGTGTGCTGATCAAATGGAAGTCCCTAAATAGGTATCTTTGTCGGGTTGAGGAACACGTTCATTGTATAAGTCTATCGGCGGAGTGTAAAGAAGAAAAGTTGTGTCTGAAGAGTTAAACTTTATTTTCCAACAATTCTTACATTGCTGACATTTGTATGGGGAACTTATCTGGGATTTGTGTACAACAGCGGAACGATTACCCCTGATGCATACCAGGAAGCACTTCCTTCATTTAAGAAAATCTATGTTCTTTCTATGCCCCCAGGTTTACTCCGGAACATTTCTCATTGAGGTGAGATTATACAATCAGTTAGTAGGGCATGGGTAAAAATAATTTTAATTAGTATGATTGCGTATACTTGCCTGATGATAGTGAATACCTCATGCCATACTTACCTGAAAAATATGTAAAACGCTCCGGTTGCTTACAGTTTCTGTTCGAGACATGAGGTAATGTAATCGTAACTGTCAAGTCGATGAGTAGTGGAATGATGACCTAGAAAGCCAAACTGATGGTCTGGTAAAATGTTGTTGGAAGTAAATATAGAAATTTTGTGAATTAATTTTTGAATAATTTGGAAGGAACCGGTAACAAATTAATAGGTCGATAAGATGATGGGGTGTTTAAATGTTTATTTGACTTCAGTTTAATATAAGAAAGTGTCCATTGTATGGGAAAGTGTGTAGTTCGTAATTCAATTAATTAAGGTTTTTAGTTGTGATAAAAAGTCAGTGTCACGAACGGGATTTGAACCCACGATCTTCGGCTAGATACGCCGCTGCTCTACCACTTGAGCTATCGTGACCTCGATCCACTCGGACACTAACTTCCCATCTCAACCCCTTTTTCATATCTTGAATTTTTGATGGGAAGTTAGTGTCCGAGTGGATCGAGGTCACGATAGCTCAAGTGGTAGAGCAGCGGCGTACTAGCCGAAGATCGTGGGTTCGAATCCCACTCGTGACACTGACTTTTTAATCTCAACTAAAAACCTTAATTAATTGAAAAATATTAATTGGTCAAGCGGACCACGAAAACCAATGAATTTAGTAGTTCGTCATGTTGTATTAAATATATAAGTCAGAAATACGATTTTTTTGGAAGTTCTTGGATACTTCAGCTGTTAGCAAATCCACTAGACTAGATAATTTTTTTATGAAGCTGTCGTAATTTTTGTGATACTTATGTTGAAGTTATTGGTTTAGGTGACAGATCTAAAAGAATAGGTGTTAATGGGATGTATGTATATTTATTGTGTTCAGTGTTGACTAAGTCATGAGGTTTGAATACTTCGGAGAGATATTCCGCAAATGTCGTGGCCTTTTCTTTATCAGAACGATCCAATTTCCATAATCATTCCGAAAAAGGAGCTGTGACAACGCTATGACGAGAATTCGTTCAGTACTAGGCCAGAGACTCTCATCCTCCGTTGACAAGCTTTTCATATGTGTTTTGTATGATTGTTGCTTAAATAGTTTTAAACGCAGATGTCAAAAAAAATAAAGAAGCTATTAAAAGGGCCGTGACTATGGCACCAGAAACAGAAGGAATACTTAATCGTATAAATATATATATAAAACTAAGTTTATCTAAATTCTTCTTTACGTAGACGACATAGTTATAATAGTTGACGCCACACATGGTCTACAAAAGTATTTAGGTGAATAGGTGAATCTCAAAAAGTCTAACGTTATGGTGTTCAGAAGAGGTGGCAGACATAAGCCTTCGGACCATTGGTATTATAAAGGGGAAAGAATAGAGGTGGTTAATGAGTATAAATAACTTCTGTAAGTATAAGTGTTCTCCTCACCCCAGATTGTAGAGGTCGAATCGTTTGAAAAAAAAATTATCATTAACAAAGTTTGGAGTCAATAAGTCGTAGTCCTTTTTAATCACTCAATAGGTCATGCCATTAAAAGTCAAATATAACCTATTCAACTCAGTGTACCATTCGATCCTATGTTATGCTTGGCAGGTGCCAGGGCTATCAACGATTGGATTCAATAGAAAAAGTTCTAAGATATTTTGCCCGTAAATTATTACCAGTTCCAGGGGGCCGCGGTAGCCGCGAGGTTAAGGCGTCAGACTCTCTCGCGGTCGTGGGTTCGATCCCCACCGTCGCCTCTGGACTTTTCCAGACGCCTAAGGGGACCGGTAGCCGCAATTGAAAGAAATTGACACGGCACTCATCAATGGAAGGAGCGGGATCAGATCTCAGCGACCCTGAATTTGGTCCCAACCCCCTTCAAAAATTAGTTTCTTTGATGGAAGGACACCGGCACACCGGGGGCTCAAATTCACACTTGTGTTGCGAGTCCCCCAAAAAATGGAGCCAGGGATAAAGTACAATAAGCAGTGCTCAGGAGGGAACTACTCCAGTTTTTGGTATCCACTGAAAAAAAAAAAAAAAAAAAAAAACAATTCCAACCACAAATTATATGATTTACTTAGAAACATCGCCAGATCCATTATACATACACACCTTACAGCTTCACTTCTCATTCAGTCTTAAATCCTTAATCTTTCAGATTCCAGGCTTGTAAAAGTAACAGCGCAAGAAATCATACGATCGAAGTTCTCCCTAATCACCCCAACCCTTGATAACTTTGATAAATGGCCAGATCTATTTTCAGCTTTGTTATCTGCAATAAAAGAGCATCATAGAACTAAATTCACACGCTATGCTCAATCTTCAAATAATTTCTTGTTGTCTAAGGACCTACCTCATTCATTTATTTAATTTAAAAGAACGAAATTTAGTCGGTTTAACTTATCGAGGTTCTCCATTTGAAAAGGGATGGATGGGATCTCTTCTCTTAGCAACTCGCGGTCAATTGAGACAGTTCTTCATTTCCTAGCTGAGTGTTTGATTTTAGAAGAGATTCTATTACACCTCGGGTCATTCACTCTCAAGAGTCCAAATCATTGAGCTATTGAATGATTCAGATCTCCGGGCTCTTATATGGTATGCTGGCCACGCCTGGAAATAGATTCCATTTAGTCCAGGAATTTGATTTTTAATTTCGTATCATAAAATACCACAACCTTAAAAAAAGTTAATGATCTAGTTGAAAAACTCATTACTTTCCTGTGTATTTATTTCTATTCTTTTTATGTTCTACATTAATGCATGTTTAATTTTTAATTTCCAATTATGTGACAATTTACAACGATCTACGACGATAGACGAATTCAATTCGATGTTGTTTATACCAAAAATGTGCTTCATGATGTGCACCAACTTAAGTAAAATAAAGTAATTCTATTTATCTAGCTAACCTAAGTTCTCAATTATTTTAACTTGCCTGTTTGCTTAAACAGTACTGACACAAATTGTGTACAGTTTTTGTTTTTCTGTCACATAAATATTTTTTTGAATAAACAAATTGCTATATAAATAGATTAACGTGTTATGTCGTTTAGCTGAGGCTGCAGTTATTATTGCCGAATTCATCGAGTTTCCAAACTTTGGAAAAGAAAAGTTTAATTGTATATAAACACGAATAATATTAAAGATTAGTCCACAAATATTTTATGTGTAGGCATTCGGTAATTTAATTATTCAGGGTTTCCTTAAACAGAAGTCAATATTTCAGGAGGTTTTTTGCTAACTGCTAAGTTGGACTACAAACTCTCTATTGTAAGTCCGTTTCTCAATTGTATTCGAGGTTTTTCACTTAGTTTCTTTAACCTTTAACAACTTTATTCCATAAACTCCGCCATATCGCAAAAAAATGTTAATCCTACGGGAAGTTTAATTACACCAATAAAAGGAGCATTGAAAATCCTAAGGGTTTAATTTTTTTATTGTAATCTTAAGCAAACAAAATATTGCAGTAATACATGTGAGGAAACGATGTTACATTTGCATTTTTCAAGTAGGTGGAAATAGTTAACATTTAATTAGATTTTTTAGAAGATTTTTGTTTACTTCTTGCGTTCAATTTCGTCTTTTTGTTTAAATTGTTTCATTATAATCTAACAGAAGTTTCGCATTCTAACGACTAAGTAATCGCCATATCTGTCAGTTTTCACAGATTCAAGAAAATCCTACTTAAACTTTAGATAAGAATTTTAGAAAGTCGTAAAAGCGTACCTTCTAAATAATTTTGTAGTTTGTTTAATTAAGGTTAATATTTAAATAAAAATGAATCCCATATAGTTTATAATGCTCTTTCTATTGATGTAATAGTGGGTTTATAATAGTTACAATTACGATTAACATTTTATGATATATGGGGAACTGGAATAAAGTTGTGAAAGGTTGAAGTAACCTAAAAAGTGAAATATCTCGAATACAATTGACAATCGGACTTGGTACAATAGAGACGTTTTAGTCAAATTTGACATGTAGGATAAACTACTGAAATATAGACGTTTGTCCAGACACACCGTATAAACAGTCTATTCTTCGTTTGTCATTAGGGCCTTCTGAATAGGTTTGAAGTCTTTTGACGGCTTCCCTCCCTTTTGAGACTTAGGTGTGTCGCTTATTTTCGGCGTTTTTTTACTTTTTTAGTCGGAGGCTTTCCCAGGATCTTCTTAGCCGTAGGTTTCAATCCTAGCTTGGCCGCTGTTTGGCACTAAGCTTTGCCCTTACTTGTCCTTAGTTGCATGTATATAAATTTTTTTCTAAATTAAAAAAATAAATAGTCAAATAACGTAATTCTTGTTTATTCAGAAATCGTGCGATGCGGTCTGGTATGATGTAGGTTTCAGAAAAACATTTTCTTTATCGTGCCAACGTTTCGATCTTTATTGAGATCATCTTCAGGGCTTGCGATTTATAAACATTGTTTAAATTTAACAAATACATGAATTTATGTTGTTATTTCCATATCGTACATGTATTTGTTAAATGTAAACAATGTTTGTAAATCCGAGGCCCTGAAGATGATCTCAATAAAGATCGAAACGTTGGCACGATAAAGAAAATATTTTTCCGAAACCTACATCACACCAGACAGCATCTCACGATTTCTGAATAATCATCGACTAACGGTCACTAATCACCACACGTAATTCTTGTTATTCAAGAGGGTTTAACGTCCAACTACCCATTGGTTATTATTGTTATTATTATTGTCCAATCAAAATTTATGATTTATGTTGGCAAAATCGAATCGGAGGCCTTAATCATTCTGTTACCGCAGTCCCTAACAGGTTCTAAAGATAATAAATTTAAAAAAAAGTTTAATAAAGATTTTCACAATAGCTAGTAAATGATCTGCAATACGAAAAACTCTAATAGAGCTGATATTACGTGCATTTATTTTATTCGAACTAGAGGCATAAAAATCTTGAAATTGCATGCAATAATATTTAGTACCTGACCAAAGATGTTCTAACTAACGAGAAATAAATCAACTGCAAGTCTCTGAGTGGGTTTTGTGAAATTGGACTGTAAGATGAATCATTAAAAGTTTCATTAGAAACTTTGGCCTTTGAAAGTTATTAATGAGTACGTTGACTGGTGATACAGGATAATTTTACAATGGCTTTTGATTTAAGTAATCCTGACGATACCGAACAAAGTAAAATCGCTGAGAGATTATCGTACCAGTCAGTAATTAATTTGATCGGTCGAACAGGAAATGGAGTTAAACCGAACAAGGAAACACGAACCTACCAAGCATTTTTGATAAGTTATTAGATAATATCTCTTACTAAAATTAGAAGAGTTTATTACACTATATAATATTACGTTAAAGAATTATAAATTTAATAACTGTATTATTCTATTTAACGAAAGTAAACAATCCGGAAACACAGTTTATGTTAGCAGTAGTTCGGCTGTAGCACAATTAATTGGACAAGACTCCGGATTAAACGGGAAAAAAAGGCAATTACTTTGGAAACACCATTCCGGAATGATTCTCATGAAAACATTTTAGAAAATTGCCGTAATATTAGACGGACGATATTAAAAGCTATTAGATCTAGTTCAAGATTGGGAAATTTGAATTGTTAATTAGTATTGGATAAAAATTAGGTACAATTTAAAAAAATCAATTGATACGTTGAAAAGTAAGAATTGCCTTGTACGTATAAAATATATAAAGTATAAACGGATATTCGATTTAAAAACCAATGGTAAATTGTTCTGATTCATTTACGTTTTAGTGGTCAATTGACCAAGTTACTTTTTTCAATTAATTATTCTTTTTATGTAAGGTCTTTTGGTTGAGATAAAAAAGATCTAGAAATAGATAAAAATAGATAATTAATATTTAATAAGTAAAAGACTTCACTAAACAGCTCCCCGTGGCTACTTCATAAGTCGCTGAAAATCCAATCCTGACTACACGACATTTGAAAATGGTAAAAAGAGGGAAATTCGAACGGTTGTAGGTTGAGATGGAGAGTTGGTGCCCGAGAGGAACGAAGTAACGATAGAGCAAGAAGTAGAGCAGCGGCGTATTTAGCCGAAGGTCGTGGGTTCGAATCCCGCTCGTGACACTGACTTTTTTTATCTCAACCAAGACCTTACATAAAAAGAATAATTAATTGTTCTGATTGTTCTTCCTATTAACATAACAATTAATCCAAATTTTTGAACGGGGGTAATCTGTCGAAATTAATGGCTCATAGGCTCTAACAATATTAAAGGTAGTTCAGATAAGGTGAAAGTTGCTCTCAAATCAGACGGGCGTGATTTCACGTGGAGACGCTCAAGAGAAACGTTACGCCCCATGTACGGTTCCTCAGAATGCAATCCATGGTGGTCATTGAAGTTCTGGGGTGGCATTTCCTTGGTCGCCAGCACCGAATTGGTTGTAGTGCGAGGAAGATTTCTAACTTCATGGACGTATATACAAGACATAATCGAAGATCATGTAGTGACATTTGCCAGCCACATCAGTGAGAAATTCTTGCTAATGCAGGATAATGTCAGGGCGTATTATTGATTCGTGAATATTGTAGGAATTGAGCACTTAGTGAAATCGAACCCGATCACACGCATTTGGAACCAAATTAAGCGATGAGTACGATGGCGGAGCCCAGGACTTACAAGAGATGAAAACCCCAAGAAACCTAAATACCATAAAATTTTAGGGTGGTACGTTACTTTTGTCCATCAGTGTATTAATAGCAAAATTACTATTAAGTGATAATAAAATAATTTATTACTTTTGTGACCATATTACTAAGTCACTGATTAATTGGACAGTTGAAGAGGAAACGCGGTGAGACGAAATGAAAAAATGAATTTTCGTTGGATTATTTTCTCACTTCATAGCTAATTTATGAATTGAAAAATACAGTTGTCAGTTGGTACCAAGGATACAGATAAACATTGGAATTTTCTGTCACACATTACACATAACAATTTCTCATTGAATAAATATTATAGTTCGTAGAATGTGCAAAACAAATCCAATTTCAGGGTTAAAGTACTATTAAGTGACAACAAAATAATTTATTACTTTTTTTGTCCATATTACTAAGTCGCTGATTAATTGGATAGTTGAAGAGGAAACTGAGTCGAACGAAATGAAAAAAATTTATTTTCGTTGGATCATTTTCTCACTTTAGTCAAAAACGATTAGAAAAAATTTGTAGCACATAGCTAATTTATGAATTTAAAAAATACAGTTGTCTATTTGTATCAAGGCTATAGATAAATTTTGGAAATGCTCTGTCACAAATTACACATAACAATCTTTCATGGAACAAATATTATAACTCGTAGAATATGTAAAACATTTCAAATTTCAAGGTTAAATTTTTGGAATGTACATAAGGAAAAAAAGTACAATAGTTACTATTATTATTGCTTGTTTGTTCAATGTCGAACAGATTTTAAGAATTTAAGCTAAAATGTTATTTGCGAATTTCAATATGACCTATTGCTACATTTTTTCGACCAAACAATAAATTCCCGAATTTTAATTTCGCAAGCGTTTTTAAGGGGTTGTGTTAATATTTTTTTACATAATAAAAACCCGTTGTTCATTTTCACTCCATTTCAGTTTATTACATATTAGATAGTAGGACATGGGAAAAGTTAATTCTTGTTTATTGGAAACACAAGCCGGTAAAACAGGAATTCCGGGGAACGGCGGAAATGTCCCAATCACAATGAACATACAACTACGGTTGAAATGCATAACAGTGGCTGGAAATCATAAACCGGTACACCTGAAGGTAATAACATCTGACTCCTATCCGCCAACGTGTTGTTAACAGTAATTTGGTCAAATTGGACAAAGTCCTTCTGTCCTTGCTTGTTATCATTTGCACATTGGCAAACTAACAGACAGAATACGAATGAAGCAAATACAAAACCATTTTCTATTTAGGAATCGCACAATGATATTTTATTTCTTACATTTAATATTTTATGGAAAGAAAACTTTTTAAACAAAACATCTTGTAACTTATGAGGGTATTAAAAATTCGTGAATAGGAAAGAAATATTCACAATTTTAATTTGTTTTAATCGTATAACTAACTCAAAGTATCTTTACTAAAGGGAAATTCACATTTTTACTTATATACCTAAAATAAAATAGAGCCAATAATTAGGCATTTAAAAAAATCACACTTTTGATGGTCGTACAGATCATTTTGGTAAGCCTATACATAAATATAAGAGCTAAATAAAAAACTTAAATAAAAAATTAAACGGAATAAAACAATGTTACCAAAAATGTTGCTATATGTATATTTTTTGTTGCTGATGGGACATTTTTGAAGAAAAATGTAAGCTATAGCTAAATTCACTAATTTCGTGGTCCGCTTGACCAATTAATATATTACAACTTAGTGCTAAATAAAAAATTAAACTTAGTAATCAATTAATTAAGGTTCTTAGTTGAGATAAATAAGCCAATGTCAAGAGCGGGATTGGAACCCACGATCTTCGGCTTGATACGCCGCTACTCTCCTACTCGATCCGCTTGGACACTAATTTTCCATCTCAACCCCACCTTTTGAATTTTCCTTCCTTTTTGCCATTTTTCTAATGTGTAATCTATTCGATTCTCGGCGACAAATGAAATTGCCATGGAGAGCTTTAGTGAAGGTATATTTCATTTTAACTTATTCAATTCACTAGTTTTCGTACTCGCTTGAACAATTAATACCTTTCAATTAATTAAGGTTGAGTTAAAAAAGCCAGTGTCACGAGCGGGATTGGAACCCACGATCTTCGGCTAGATACGCCGCTGCTCTACCACTTGAGCTATCGTGACCTCGACCCACTCGGACACTAACTTCCCATCTCAACCCCACCTTTTGAATTTTCCTTCCTTTTTACCATTTTTCTAATGTGTAATCTATTTGATTCTCGGCGACAAAGGAAATGGCCACGGAGAGCTTTAGTGAAGGTGTACTTCATTTTAACTTATTAAATTCACTAGTTTTCGTGGCTGCTTGACGAATTAATATCTTTCAATTAATTAAGGTTCTTAGTTGAGATAAAAAAAGTCAGTGTCATGAGCGGGATTCGAACCCACGATCTTCGGCTAGATACGCCTCTGCTCTACCACTTGAGCTATCGTGACCTCGATCCACTCGGACACTAACTTCTCATCTCAACCCCACCTTTTGAATTTTCCCTCCGCGTATCTAGCCGAAGATCGTGGGTTCGAATCCCGCTCGTGACACTGACTTTTTTATCTCAACTAAGACCCTTAATTAATTGAAAGATATTAATTGGTCAAGCGGACCACGAAAACTAAAGAATTTAATTAGCAATCAATCTTAACGAAAAAGTTATAGGCTTCGAGGGGCGATCGATTTTATGAATCTTTGAATGTAGTGGAGTGGAATGTTTTCATACTTATCCAACAGCACCATTCTTAATTCCTGCAAATTCTCTAACGTCGCTGTGCTTTTTTACCCTCTCCGACAACTCTTTCAATGTTCGGGGGACTACATGCTGGCCTCTCGAAACATTGCATTGAAGCTTTGTGGGGCCACATGATATCACGCATAAAAATAAAATCGTCTCCAATTAGTTGCATAAAAGGGACAACGTCTGATAACACATCTTCAATGTAAGACCTCAAACAAAAAGTCATCCGAAAACAAGAGTTTAGTCCAATCTCGCTCAAACCAATTGATGTGATTTCTTGTGAAACTTAACCGAGCGGATCTGTCCCTTGACAGAAGTTCTTGACCAGCGGCAGGCCTTCTCGAACGTAATCAAGCTTCTCAGTCTTCGCCTTACAGGGAATAAACTGACATTAACATTTCTAATTTGTTGCTTAATTTCAACAGCTGTAGAATGTCGATTTCGGAGTACATTCGAAACAATGAAACCATCATCCCTCCGAGATATGACACAACGGCGACCTGATCCATGCTTTCTTGAGTAACCTCCTATATGTTGGTAGCGATGGAAGACTTCGGACACTTGTTCTGCGAATGTTAAGTCCCCTAGGCGTCGGTAGCCGCAACGGTTTAGGCTTGACACGGCGCTCATCACTGTAAGGTAAAGATCCCGGGTTCGAATCCAGCGGCCCTGCATTCGATCCCGACATACTGACAAATAATGGGCTGCTTTTTAAAAACACAGGCATCCTGAAGGTTGATATATCCTCTGTTGTTCCGAACCCTCGTAAAACTCGTAAAAAAAGCAACAGACTTCTTCCATCTTCCAACACCGCTATGATTTTAGCCGAACCTGTTTGATTTGAAACCATCACTCAAACAACGTTGAAACTTAAAAATGGTACCATTTTAAAACTCAAACCACCGAAACGTTAGAAAGAAGCTTACATAAAAACCAACAAAGAAGAAATTGACTGTTCAAAGATTTATTAACAAAATGCAATTGTAAAAAGTGGGAGATTTTATGTGGCTCTATTTACCTCTAATCCTTTAATACGAACCAAATATTGTTTTATGATTGTCAATGGGGGTTGGCTAAGAGATAAATAAAAATATTAAGAGTGGCCTCTTTATGTTACTTCTACGTGTATTTGTTTGGCGTTGCCTTATGTGCATTAAGCTTTTTTTATTGTCGTCGGTGTTTGAGATTGTCGGTCGTTTTGAATGTTGTAAACCAGTTTTAAGTGTTAAATTTGATGTTTGTGTATTTCCAAATTTTAAAGTATATTCATTTTCGTCCTTTTTTTAAGTCATTGAGTAGTTTCATGCTTGTCTTTTATTTTTTAACCTGCCTGTCCGATGTGTTTGTCTCAGCATTCGCATGTTATGGCTGTATGCTATTTTTGTCAAGTGGGTCGGTTTTGTCAATATTTTGTCTTAGTAGTTTCCAGTTGAGTTCTATATCTTCAGAGATGTTATTTATGCCTAATTTGTTAAATAATATTTAATTGAAACTATAATAAATTGTTAATTACATTTTTGTTAGTTTCTACGTTTCCTTACTTATGTAAGTGAATGTGGTCTTATGTGGATGATTTTGTGGTTTTGTTTTGGTGAGTGCATTTTGTTTGTGCTTTGGTTGATCGAGTTTGAGTTGTAGTCGTTTTTGTATATTATTATTATTTTTTTTAGTTCAATTCCTATTTCTCTTTACTCAGTGGTACTGTTTTTAGTATATATTTTTCTGTATTTTTGCACTGTCATTTTGTGTCGATTGGAATCGACGTGATGATGCCGGTCGTTGTTGGATTTTTGTATATGTCGAATTTTACTGATATTTCTTAGTGATTGTTAGGCATAGGAATTTTATATTGCTGTTCTTTTCTATTTTTACCTTGAAATATATATTTTTTGCAGGTCAGGTTTGTTCGTATATATGTAATTTATTTTGTTGTAGTTGCTGTCTACTTTGGCTAGTATGTCATTAACGTATTTGTATATGTAGGTGATGTCTCTTTATATAATTTTGAGAAAGTGTTGTGCAGAAATATTTATGGGGGGTATGGCAGTAGTTGGGTTATCATTGTCCTTCCTTGTCCGTCTTTCGGTGTGTCATTTGTACGTTGAAGTAAAAGTACTTTTGTTTTTCATTTATATTGTAGTTTGATAGTTGTGCGTTTTCCCAGTTTTTGTGTAATGTATGATATATTATGTCCATCGTTTTCTTTATTGGAATGTATTGCTAAGTGAAATTTAGAAGAGGTGTTTGCAGTATTTTTAATTTGTGCCTCTTTTATTAAGTTAATATTAATAAAATCTGTTGAGTTTTTTAAAAGTTTATGTTGTTTAGTTGCAGGTTTATAGGTAATAATGTTCTATTGTGCTTTGCAAGTTTCTCTGCGAGGACAGTAGTTTATGATTGGTTGTATGGGTATGTTTTTAATGTATTTTCGGGAGTGCTATAAGTTTGGGTTTATAAGGAGATTGTTAATGGGATCTTTGGCGCTTTTTGAAATTTGTTTGTTAAATAAAAACATTAAAAGCTAATTAAAGATTTTTATAAATAAATTCTTATAAAAGAAATGATATTTCCTAGCACGCAAACGTTTGAACTCAGAAATAATATGTTAAATAGTTTTACTTCTAAATTTATTAAAAAACAAATATTCTGAACATTCTCTAATAGGTATTTTAATATAAATATTAAGCCAATGAAATGCTTTCAATTCCAAGAGAGGGGAGGATCAAATACGACAGTCGACAATAAAGGGCTCAATTGTTGGCGACGCAGAAAATTAAGTTTCAAGCACGAGACGACCTTTTAAAAAGATAGGGGAAATAAATGAGGCAGCATATCTTAAATCTTATATCCTTGGTGCCTGTTGGAGACTTCTCAAACAAATATACTGAGGGAAATTAATGAAACAACGAATTGAAATATTTTCGTACGGAATAATTTCATTGATTCTTAGTATTTAGGATTTTTTCACTTTTTATTTCCGTTATTATTATTTTACACATTATTTTATTTTTCACATTTTTTATACATACATTATTTTTATATCCTCCCGCATCTTGTTTTATAGTTTGTGTCCTTCATATTCCCTCTGTTTCTTTTTTGTTTTTATTCGAGTATAAAATTTTGTTCGAAAATATTTTTCACAAACCAGTGGTTCAGATAGACTTTTGTAACATAAATAAAATTATCTGCTTTTCACTAAAATGATTTATATTGTCTCATGTTTATCCCTTTTTGACTAATCGAGTTGTGACTTTGCTGTTAGTTAAAACCTCTTAGTATCCAACGATCTGAGGGAGGGTTTTTCTTTTGATAGATTCTTCTTTGATTATTTACTGCCCCGCATCACTTTTTGCCAACAGTTACACGTCATCGAACATTTTTAAGGGTCCTGCGTACATTTCGGGTCCTTTGTTTCTCAAATTATATCATCAATCGATTCGTGGTTCAGGATTAAAACTTAAAACTAAAATAGATAAAGTGCAACTTGTGGGTATAATTTATTATAGTTATGGATTACATGCAATGACTTGTTTTGTACTGTTTCGTTCTATATATTTTATTATACAAAAATAAATTTTTTTTCAACGTGTAATTTACAGAGATCAATTTTCACCCAAGTGTAACAACTGTCCTATGGAATTCCGTTATTTGTCTACTTGGTTATCTTCCGCACTGTGTCATTTTTATAATTACACACTGCACAATAACAAGTACAGTCGTTTAGAAAATTAGTTTATGCCCTGTTTCTAAAAACAAAATGTAGTTTGGCGTTTAGGTTGAAATTGAAATCCATTGAAATGAATTGAAATTCAGATCCCTTTCCTTCCTTCACTCATGTCATTGCACGCGATTTCAATTTTCTCTATGAGCTGTTTCCTCGTTTCGATGGGTGTGCTGCACACAGCACTGCAGTTCCCCATATGTTAAAATCTGGGCTCCTCGCTGGCCATGCCAGGAGATGAATGCACCTGATTTTTGTTACCAACTACAAAATGTTTTTATTAAAAATATGACATGTACGATGTTTTTGGGTGGCTGCTCTATTTGGGTTCGATACACGTTTTTCAACCTTGAGATTCCTCTAAGAAAAATTCTAAAAAATCTAAAAGTGAGTATGTCCTTGGAATACTTATAAAACAAAGCACCAATTTCACTTTGGTGAAATCCCCAAAAATTTTGATGTAAAAGTCGTTGCACGAGCCATATTGAGTATTTTCAAAATAGCAACTGTGAAATCGGAAGCGCGAATTTTTCAACGGAGATTGTTTTTCTGAGGGTTCGCAACAGCAGAGGTCATATCAACCCTCGGGGTGTCGGTGTTTTTGAAAAAAAAAAAAACCTATTTGTAAGTATGCCGGGTTCCAATGCAGGGCCGCTGGATTCGAACCCGGGACCTTTACCTTACCCTTTACCTTATGTGCGCCGTGTCAACGCCAAAACCCGAACGCCCCCGAAGAGATGTTGTTATCTTGTGGAAAATTTAATGTAGTGCGAAATAAAGGTCAAATTTGTATTAAAGTTGTTAAAGCTGTTAAAGTTGAGAAATTACGATTTCTCTGATTTTAGTCGAATATCTCAAAAATGTTAATATCTCAGGGAAGAGTCATGATAGAAACCTCGTTAGGGTGGCACTGAACTAGGTTTCATTTAGTGAATCCACCATGGCAGTATTGACATTGAACTCTGTGTACCCTGCACTTAACTCCATAGGTGGAACTAATAGCCAAGATAATAAAGTGATGGGTGTGATGACAATTTTGAAACAGGCCATTTCGACAAAATTGCGAAGTTTCGCATTAATCATAATTAATGTACTTCACCAAATAATGTTAATATATTTTTTAACGATATATTTCTTATCGAAATACACGTATGGCTTACTAATAAACCCAGATAGTTTTACTTTTGGGCTTAAAGAGCTTTACATTTCACTGTTTAAAAAGCATTATTACCACCTTGAGAACCTCACATTTTAACATTCGATATCCCATCGCATCGGATAACAACAACGCAACATAAATCATTTACCGTAGGAAATCCTGTTTTATTTCGTCATAACTAACGCCCATGGGCGTGGTGACCTGCAATTTTCCCGTGATTGACGTTTGAATCGCAAACGCCAATTGGCATTTGGCGGATTATCTGTAGCTATGCACAACCTTGGATGAATTAGCGAGAGGGTGGTTTCAGGTCAACGTGGGCGAGATGGGGGTCAAAAGGTTTAAGTGCAGGGCGGTGACGTCAAAAGAGGGGTAGGTTCAGCACGCCGTCCACCCTCTAACAGATCAATCCAGCATAAGAACTCCACGAGGTTAAACTTAAATTCCAGTGAGTCACGAATAACACAGGTCATGTAACTTGGGTAATACTCGCCGCGAAATTTCTGAACCATCTTTTCTTTTTTTTTAAGTTCAAGTACTTCATATGGTTCCTTAAATCTACACTGCATTACATTTTGACAAGATACAGTATTCATACTTTCGGATAAAATTTATTTTCGCATAACAATTTTTATTATGTTTACGTTTAAACAAGAAAATGGAAAGAATTCCTTTATATAGTGCGGTGAAAACACAGCGATACTTTGACAAAGTTAATTTTTAAATTTCAAAGCTAAATTTTTTAATTCAACATTAACTTATTCTTTATTATAATGATATTTCATTTAATTTTGTAATGTCACATCTCGCTTAGAGAAACAAACTCTCACATAACTATGTGTTATATATTAGAAGAAAATGATGTACCCTTAACATGTAACTATTTCTACATCTTACAAAAAAAAATTAACTTTAAACGAATCAACAATAGGACTCAGCCACCCCACAACAAATGAATCATTAGGTTTCCGTTGTTTGCCATACATTGGTGAATTATCGGAAAAAGTTAGTACACTGTTTAAACAAAAAGGTTTTAGAATAGCTTTTAGAAATACGGGTTCACTTAAAAGCATCCTCTCAAAACCTAAAGAAAGGTAGACAACTTGGCAAGAAGCGGGGTTTACCAACTCAATTGTAATGATTGTGATATTAAATATATAGGACAAAGCGGTAGAGAAATAAAAACGAGAGTAAAAGAACACTTGCGTAAATCGAGCAAATTTTCGTAATTTAAGGTCCATCTAAAAGAAACAAAACATAATTTCAGTTCAAATTTAAATACAAGTGTTACATAGTTTCAACAAAGGGAGAGAACAAGATTGGTTTGAGAAATTTGAAATTAAAAAATGTAAAATTGAACATAAATGCATTAATAACACAATAGATTATGATCTACCTCCCATTTTAAATATGTACATAAATAATATTAAACGTCCAAATAATTAAATTAATTATTTTTATTGTTATTATTTTTATAATAATTTAATAATATTTAGGTATTATTTTTATCTTTTATCTTTAATCACTAACTTATAATTGATTTCTTACAGTATTTACTATTACAATATTTATTTGTGTTATAATTCCCGCTTTTCGCACGTTCAAATTGAGCGCCATTAAAAAACCAGCTGCTAGTTGAAACATCGCGTTGGCGGGGTTATCAGCGGGTTCACTTTTGCAATTCATATCGAGAGACGTGGTTGTAGAAGTTCTTCAACTGATGATGAGCTAAAGGGCTCGAAATCCGGATATTTGCAAAACAACTTACTGTGAGTAGGAACTGTCTTTTTGGAGAGGATTGTAACTATTTCTGATGAGAGTTTTAAACTGAAGGTAGAGATTTCTCAGAAGACCGTGGGTACGAATCACATCCGTGACATGGACATTTTTATATCAAATCGCCTGTTGATAAATAAGTAATTTCAGAGAGGAACAAAAACCGATAAATAATCATTAATTGATAGTTTTCTCCACACAGAACGAATATGTAGTTCTTTTCTTCCAAAGCTGATCCTCGAAGGTCTCATCGTTAGCGAGCAAAGCCACACTATTTTAGCTGATTTAGTAACGTTGATTTTGTCTAACAAATAAAAATTCAACAATAATAAATATATTATAAACTATAATATACACTCCCATTAAAAAAATACTCATTTTTTAGAAAATTTTACGCTGAATATGACTTTTTCAAATGTTTTCCTAGCGATCATTTTGCGAACTTTTCACGATTTTTTTTTGCGAAAATTTCAAATTGGCTGTGGAGCCAGGAAATAGTGATTTTTCAAGAATGCATAAATTTTGAACAGTTGAATTTTTCCAAAATTTTACGCTTTACAACTTTTGTTTCGAGGACTTGTTCCAAAAAGTGACCAGGGAAACGACAATTTTCACTTTTCTTACTTTGACCTTTTGTGATCCGGAAGCTTCTGCTGTCGATAACCACTTGTTTACGTCATCACGGAAATTCAACTTTTCCTTGCCATTTCACAGTTGTTTATGGCAGGTTGACTTCGAATAATGAAACTGAAACAACTGTAAAATCGGGATCACTTTCTCGATCGATTTTGTCAATGAGTACGTAAAAAACCACGTTTTTGTCCAAAAATCGCGAATAACTCGAAAAACGTTTGAGAAATTAGGCAAAGTGAAAGGTGACCAATTGAAAACTTATCAAAATTTCCTATCGATTACTAAAGGGCATCTCTCCTGGACGATTTCCTGGCTCCACAGCACAATTTGAAGTTTTCGTAAAAAGTGCAAAACTGACATGTTCCAGAACTTTTGAATTTACTGATGAATGACTGAAACTAAGCAATCATTAAAAAAGCCGTCATATTCAGCGCAAAAGTTTCTAAAAAAGGAGACCTAGCGCATGTCTGTGAGTTAAAAAGCTGAGAAAATATACATTGCTAAAGCGGTGGCCGCAACGGTTTAGGCGTTGACACGGCGCTCATCACTGTAAGGTAAAGATCCCTGTTCGAATCCAGCGGCCCTGCATTCGAACCCGACATACTTACAAATGGGCTTTTTTCAAAAACACCGGCACCCTGATATAACCTCTGCTGTTGCGAACCCTCGTAAGAAAAAAATTTCTAATGTTGGCCAGGTAGTTTTTAAATTTTTTTAAAAATGGGAAGTGTCTATTAAAAACAAATAAAATATGATGTACACAAGTAAAGCTTCAACATTTTTAACTCAAGTGAACAATTAATTTAAATTCAACATTGTAATAATCGATAAAAATGAATTCATACTCTACACCGCAAGTACATATAGTTTGTTTCTATTTTCTATAAAATGTGGTTATTATAAATAGTAATTTAGTCAATGTTTTACGTTTAGAAAAAATACAGTTTATATTAAGAAATGTTAAAATTTGCAATGTAACAAGGAAAATCCCGTTTGAAATGTTCAAAAGAGGAAAAAGCCAAATAAATTAAATTCCTGGACAATATTTAAATTTTACTTCACAAGGGCAATTCCAATATAAAGTTCAGTTAAACAATAAACGTTTTGACTATTCGAGTAGTTAAAAACATACAAAACTACAATCCTGTTTCATTAAAGAAATGTTGTACATATATTGATAATGGAGAAAGATAAACTTTAATAAATGTGGATAGAATTATCTAATGAAATGTAAGAACAATACTATATCCGCACCTGATTTATACAACATAATAATACGAAGATCTTATTGCATCTTCTTCAAATACTGAAAAGTTTAAAGTTAAAACACATAACACATCAGGATGTTGCCAATTTCTAAAGTTGGTGGCTAGCATCCTTAAAAATCGTCTCTATTAGAAGTTGTGGAAAAACGGTTTCCAAGAATTAAAAAGTTTATTTTGCTGTAAATACCATATAATTAATAATTCCAGATTTATCCAACAATCCAATGTGATGATTATAACGAGGTTAATAGTAAGTGGGTGTTTAGTGTACGCAAACACTGCAACCTTTTAGTACTTTTCCTATTCCTTAGAGCAGTTGAATAGACTAGATCCATCTTTTAAGAAGTAATCGCCTCGTTGTAGCATTGTTGCAATACTTTCTCCTGGATATACTTGGCATCATAGGTGATATGATATCAGTTTCTTCCTCCTCATTCCATAGCTTATATAAAAATGGAATGTTAGTTGAATATAACCATGTTGTGTAGGTGTTTTCCCTGAAGCCAGTGGCCGGTATTTAGTCTTCTGAGCTTTACTCTAACTGTAGCATTTTGTTGCCGGTTGTGGCGAGGATTCTGTAATCATGAGTTTACTGTGCTGTTACAGATAGAATTCGTCCATATCTCCCTTTGTTTTCTATTGACCCATTCTGAGATCCGGGATGTATGTTTGAATTTTTATCTGGTTTGTAGATTCTGGGTCTATAGATGTCTTGCCTCCTCATTCCAGTTTGTCGACTGGTTCATCTAGTTATAATGTTTTCCTAGGTTTTGAAGATTTTAGATGCATTCGCCGAATATTTTGGATGTCACCCTTTTACGTGTAATGCTTTTAGGCGTGATTGGCTGCCTCATGGAGTGAAGAGTTTTTGTCTGTATAGTATAGTTTACGATTTTCTAGGGAATAAATATTGATAACATGTATTCAGCATGAAAGGTCGAAGAATTGATCGATTATTCATTTTCGGATTGCACCGAATAGACTATATTAAGATTTTGTGAAGATGTTTCCAGGGTCCTATATTCTCTACCCATTGCTAGCAAAGGTGTCTGGCCCCGCTTAGGAAGGAAAACTTCAATTAAAAAAAAAAAAAATTGGGAATATCCAAAACAAAATTTGGCCCACCACGCTTACGGATAATATTCCCAAAATTTATCTTTTCTTTCCAGAATTCTAATGGTTTCTCGTACTCATGTTCAGGTATTTTTATACAAGACTGTTAGAGGTTAAATCTATGAAAATAAGGATTGTTTAATCTGAAAATATTAGTGTTAATCTTGACATACCTAGATAAGTTTTGAAAACGAGTAGAAAACTATTGTTTTTATACAATTATTACATCAAAATTTCGGAAGCTTGGCAATTTCAAATATGTTTTTTCTTCCTTCCGCTTCCATATTTTAATGTAATAATTGTATAAAAACATTTTTGTTTCACCTAAAAAATTTGAAAGTGGCGAGTTTACCCCTATTGCAAATGTCCGATTCAATTTTTTAAAAATAGAAAGAAAATTTTGCGTGCCACGGGAGATTTCAACATTACTTTTGGAGATGTTTTAATATAAACGTTATATGGCATTTTTTGGCGTTCCAATTTTTTTCTATCTTTTCTTTTGTGGATAATGTTTTTTGCGCCATTTGTTAGGCTTGTATAGAATGAGCAGGTTATACAGCTTTGTCGTCATTTCATACTCTTTTGTTGAAATGTAGCCTTCAGCAAGTGGTCAATATCAATCCACTTTTAATTCTGTATTTTAATCATTTTAATTTTTAAATCTATTTTTTCTTATTTATGTTTGTAAGTATGTTAGGTTGTAGGTTTTTTTGGATTTACTTTGAAATCCCACATCACTACCTCCGCCTAAAAGATGCCGTAACTTAGCCAAAGTTGGGGATTGTATCTGTAAAAACCACCTACGCCTACTGGCCTAACAAATGACAATAAAAACATGTAAATTAATCAAAACGTGTTGGGTTTAATCAATTTTGTAAAAAAGTAACACTTTTTATGGAAATATTGGGACTTGTAGTTGCATTGTAATGCACTATTTCGATAAATATAAAGATTAATTGGATTAGAAATTTTAAGGTTTGTAGTTGTTATGAAAAATTAGTGTCACGAGAAGAATTCGAACCCACAAACATCGCCTCCTCTAACCACTTGAGCTATCATGACAAATATTATCATTCATACTTTGAACAAACGGATTGATTTATTTTTATAATGTTTATGACATCTTTCTATTTTCAGCGCAACGTGGCGATTAGTGATCGTTGGTCGATGATTATTCGGAAATCGTGAGATGCGGTCTGGTGTGATGTAGGTTTCACAAAAACATTTTCTTTATCGTGCCAACGTTTCGAACTTTATTGAGATCATCTTCAGCGCCTCTTTTTCCACATCATACACGTATTTGTTAAATTTAAACAATGTTTGTAACTCCCAGGCCCTGAAGATGATCTCAATAAAGATCGAAACGTTGGCACCATAAAGAAAATGTTTTTCCAAAACCTACGTCACATCAGACCGCATCTCACGATTTCTGAATAATCATTTCAGTGCAACGTTGTTGTAGTTTTTTTTTAAATTTTACGTGAATAAATGTTTACCATGCCTCATGGTTGTGCAATACTTAAAAGTTTAATTGCTTGGTCTAGTTGTAAGCAGCGGGAGAAAAAAAGACCCGTGTGAGTTTTCTCACATGTTATCGAACCGGAGGGCAGGAAACGATCGTGCATGCTTAAATCTGCTTGACGGTAGAACGGTAAACGGGGATTGGGGGAAAAAATATGTCAATGCAGTATACGTCATATTGTGCGTCAATAAACTGCGTTATACCCGATTGAAAACCTTGGTTGAGCTACCGTTGAAACTGTCTCAGCATATCGAATGACGTCCATTCTGGGATATCAGCGATATTCAGAATCACCGACACAAATCGACGGAGTCAATGCACTTGAACGCTTTCAGCCCCTTTGTGGGATTATTAGATAAGGGAAAGCATACTGTGGTTTTATAAGGAGAACGTTAAAATGGGGCGGAGTATGCTTTTTATCACTCTCGTTCGCAATGGAAAAAGGGAAAATTATCTGTTATTTATAGCTGAAAAACATTAAAATCGCGCCGAATACTCGTTCACACGACAATTTGAACTATGAACCACCCAATTGATTAAGATTATATTACTATTTTGAAAATGGTTATGGAAAGATGTTCACAACATAGAAATATAATTGTCAGTGATTTTCATTATTTTTTTTTGGGGGGGGGGACTTTATTACAAGAACATGTTACACAGATTCTGAGTTTCGGGTATCACTAATCAACTAAAACGATTATAATTTATTCATTATTATGAAAAACATTTTTTTTAATTCAATCTGCATTTTACATTGTGCATGCCATTAGAAGGCATGAACCCAGAGTCTGGAGAGGGAGTGTGAAAGTAATTTATCAGCGTGAATGGGGAGTTTAAAACCACCCTCAGGAATATCGAGCACTCTAAGGTGAGAATATGATATCTGGAGCATGAAAGTAATGTAATAGCGTGAACGAGTGAATTTCAGGCTGGGTTCCGGAAAGGTTTTTCGACAACGAATAATTTATACTCGCTAATTTGTGATCAAAAACATAATCATTTTGATTTTTCAAAAGACACGAAAGTATACATTTTTTTCGACTTTAAGGCAGCCTTTGATTGAGTAGATAGGAATTCGCTAATTATGAAGCTCGCAAATCTAGGTTTCAAAATATTAAATATTCTGAAATCTCCGTTCGGTTTTACAGTTTCAGCTTTACGAAATAAAATTGGTATTTCGGAGTTTTTTTAGATTAAAACCAGTGTGAGGCAAGGGTGTATGTTAAGCTCAATCTTAGTTTCTTTGTTTTTAGAGGGCTTAAGTTCCATTCTTGAATGTGGCATCATCATAGGGGGCCAATTTGTTAAGATCCTGTACGCCGATGATACATCGTAATAATCTTAACAGAGTCGAAGACCTTCAAAGAAATATCAACCTATCAGAAGCTTTTTGTAACCAATGAAACTTGATTGTAAACCTATGAATCATTTTCTTCAAATTTTAATGTTTGATTCAATCAAGTAGCAAAGTAGTATTATTTAATATTTTTATAAAATTTTAAATACCATTGAAATGATGTTAATTAGTTTTTCCGATAACAATCATCTCTTTGTACCACGTTTTACATGATTAATTTGATAAACAATGCCTCAAATTAATAGTATAATTGTACAATTGACCACTTATCAGTCATGAATATTCATTCGTGATTTTATTAGGCTTAATATAACTTTTATTGCTTTGACCAAATGCTGAAGATAAAAGATGAACTCTATTTTCCCGAAACGGACTTATTGCAATAAACACAGTTATTATATATAATTTTTTTTTCTTCCGCATATTGTGAATGAATTTATTGCTTTTCTTTAATTTCCTGTGTAAGTGTAGAATTTGTAAATTTAATAAATGTTGTTATACATGTCGTTTTATGTTCAATAAAAAAAATTAATTGTTCTAACGTATAACCTAAACATAATTAAACAAACGAGAAATAAAAATATATTTTATAGAAAAAAACTAAGTAATGTAGACTTCTTCCAATTGGTTAAATGTTCACTGGGCGTTTTCCCACTACACGTTTGAAAGTGCACAAAAGGTGTTGTTAATAGATGAGACTGAAAGTTTTCAAAGACAAATTCCCTTGTGGTCATTAATTTTCTTTTACTCCCCGCCTGTGGGTTTTGTGCCAGTTCGATTAATTGCATGCTCTGTGTAAATTCCATTTTAACCGCAACCGAGGCAACATTCAGACAGCAACTGATAATGTATTCTAGCGGAAGTTATCCCTCTGCCGCATTGATGAATAACAATTGTTTTCCGCGAAAATAGAACTGCAAATGTTCCCCTTGCATTTGTTTAATTAAAACACACACACACACACACACACAGACGGTAGGTGGAAAACCTAGAACATTACGCGGGGCACAATAAAAAATAAGTATCAATGGCAAGCCTTTTTTTAATTAACGATAATACATTTCACCGAAGATATTTCGTTACTGAAACTTTTAAAGAAATTGTTTAATTTTTTTTGAACACTGAGTGACAAAGGTAGTTAAATAAACTAATAAGTAAGGAAATAGATAATGATAGAAATATAGCAAACTGTTAAGATATCAGATATTTGGATACCCTTAATATAAGTTTGGTAGATCAGATAGATATGTCATTTAGAAGAATTATCTTTGATATAATCCATCTTCAATTATAATTATATTATTATTGGGTTGTCCGGAAAATAATGCAGGATTTTAAGTTTTCATTAAAAAAAATCTATATAAAATATTCTGTTTACGTTTACAGGATTACTCATTTGTATGAATGTCAACACTTATTAATCCTCTTCCAAATGATATTGTTTGTTTACCTCTGTAGCATTCCGCTACTTGGAAAT